>NC_046155.1:124789770-125089770 GCF_011064425.1 Rattus rattus
AGCAGATGGTACCAGACTGCTAGGGTCAAGAGGAAATCATCCATGTGCCCTTGGCCAATGGCACCTCCTTGGCACCAGCTGACAGCCTGAGTCCTGCCTGTGTGTTCCTTGAGCTCAGATAGATGGACCGAAGAAACTTCCCGAATGTGTTTCTCAAGGGTTCCCCCCAGTGTCCCCTGCATTAGGTTTGCAGAGTCACCATCTTCTGATGCCAGTGTGGACTCCACGCTCACCCCTGTTTGTCTAGTGCTCTTGGTTTCCAGCCCAGGATGCCACTGTCCTTCCATTACCCTGAACTGTAAACACAGGAGTAGGTATGTGCTGGTTAGATGCAGCTGTGTGAGCTGGGTGGTCTAGCCTGGGCACGCCTCACTCAGCATAGCCCAAGGAGGTGGTGCCAAGGTCCTGGGCCTGATGCCTCTACTACCATGGCCCGGGGTGTGACTGCTGCATGGCTCTCACCGTCAGTAGCATCAGCAGCATGCAGACTGGTGCACGTCAAACCGCAAGGGGCCACTGAGTCACCGACTCAGACTGGAGCGACCATTCCATGTATGGAGCTTCTCAGAAGGCATCATCCTGGCGCGTGGCTCCGAGGTTATGAGCACTTTCAAGGATCAGTGTTTGTTCCCAGAACCCACACGGTGACTTCCAGCTGCCTGCAAGTCCAGTGTCAGAGGACCCAGCACCTTCTTTTGGCCTTTGTGTGTATGAGGAGCACACATGGTGCACACACCTATAGGCACATGCCCATATCCATCTCTGTGAACGTATCCTAGGGCAGAGATGGTCTCCTACCTCAGCCCGAGTCTCCCACACTCTAGTCCCCTCAGACAGCTATCAGCTTTCCACGTTTTTCCCTCACCAATGTGGTTCCCCTTGCCAGGGTTTTTGGTGCCCTTTCTACCATAGCATATGGATTTGACTTTGTAATATTTGCACATTGGAGACAGGGGGCCCCTGACATGCTGTGTGTCCCCAGAAAAGACAGTTTAGGTCTCTGAACCTCAGAGGTTCCCTGATGAGCTCTTTGTCCCCAGAAAACGCTCTGTAGCTCTCTGAACCTCGGTGAGTACACCTGAGAATGTTTCAGTGACTTTGATGAGGAAGATGAAGTCAAGACAAACCTGGAGAGGGGTGTGGTGGCCCAGGCCTGTAACCCATCACTTAGGAAGCTGAGGCAGGAGAATCATAAACTTGACAGTTCTAAGCCAGCCTGGGCTACCAGTTGAGATACTGCCTCACAGATGATGCACACAGCTTCTTTAGAACATACAAAGCCCCACCTATTTCTTGGAAATGCTATACAATCGTGAGCCATTCTTGGTACCGTTGATGCTTTGGCCAAGTACAGGGCCCCTGTCATAACTCTTTCCTGACTCAGCCTCCTGCTGTGTACCCACAGGGTAGACTGGTTTTTGTCACTGTGTGTTGTGGTTTAATCAGCACAACCAAGGACACCTTTGCCCAAACTCTGCACTTTGTGGCATTGCTTTGGTCTCTTTTTGACCCAAGTGTGAGCTTGGGTCAAAGTTCACTCTAGTGTAGCAGAAGAGATGGGCTTAGGGGTGAGAGGGCAAGGTCTTTGCACATGAGGCTAGCCCACTTGTCCATTGTTTGGCCTAAGGCTGTCTGTCTAAGAAGGCGGCTCCCCTCTTGTTACTGAGTCTACAGCATCGCTAAGGAAACGTGGATCTCCGTCTGGGTGATGGCTTTGTGGGTAAAGTGAGGGTGTGAGTTCAGATCCCCAGCAGCCAGGTAGAAGCCCTGTGCAGTGGCATGGATCTGTAGCCCCAGCCCTCGAGACATGATCTGCTCATGCCAGCCAGCGTAAGCAGATGGCATGAGAGAGGCTGCCTCATGAGAACTGAGGTTGAGAGTAGATGAAGACAATATCCAATCTTGACCTCACACACACACACACACACTCTCTCTCTCTCTCTCTCTGTCTCTCTCTCTCTGTCTCTCTCTCTCTCTCTCTCTCTCTGTCTCTCTCTTTCTCTCTCTCTCTCTCTCTCTCTCTCTCTCTCTCTCTCTCTCTCTCTCTCTCTCTCTCTCTCTCTCTTCTGTCTAAGGGAGAGTTAAATGATACCCGAAGCCCTGAGCAGGGAAGTGAGCCAAGACTCTGTACTGATGTGGGCCAGAGGGGCTGAATGTCTGCTCACTCCTCACTCCCTGGGTCTTTGCCACAGCAAGCAGATCTCTAGGCAGGACCTGGAAGACCTGGTACCCCTGGTGGTCGGGGGTGGGGAACAGGTTTTCTTGAGGAGACAACAACTTTCTAGGGGAAGGGCCCCCTTCTCTCATGCCAATTCATTATTTGTGTATCCTTTGAAAGACAACATTGATTTTGTAAGAAATTAAGCTAATAGGATAGAGAATATCGTAGGGTTCCATTAATGATGTTCTTTTGCCCCCATAGAACGCTTCCTCCGAGGTGTGTGAGAGTGTAATTATATGTGTGATGGAAAAATGCCTAGAAAAGAGAATCCAGTCAAGCTTCTCTTGAGACAACAGAAACTCCATTGGAAGGGCATCTATCCGGTTCTGCCTTTCTGCCAGGAAGCTCGAAGCCAATCATGAAGTTCTCATAGTATCTTCCTTAGCATGAATGTTTTTTCCATGACCCAGAATCCAGTGTAGTAGCCACTTCTGTCTGAGTGGTTGTCACAGTCAGAAATCAGAGAACTTTGTCTTCTGTTTAGAAAGTGTATCCATTCAAAAAGCTCCCCTCGGCTCTCTGATGTGGAGGCTTTTCTCTCAGAGTCACAGTCTGATTGTGGGCAGGAAGAGCTGTGTTCTGTGGCGTACCAGACACCAGTCTTCAGGCTGAAGGAAGCGTCTTCCTGTTCACTGCTCTTCAGAGCATATAGTGAGTCCAGATTGGCCGGCTCAAGCTCACACTGACCTTTTTTCTTTTCTTTTTGTTAAATTTTATTTTTCTTGGATATCTTATGTATTTACATTTTAAATGTTATTCCTTTTCCCCCTTCTCCCATACCCCCCCTTGCTTCTATGAAGATTCTTCTACTCTCACCCACCCAACTCCAACCTCAACGCCCTGGCATTCCCCTACATTGGAGAAACGAGCCTTCACAGGACCAAGGGCTTTTCCTCCTATTGATGCTGGCCAATGCCATCCTCTGCTACATATGTCGCTGGAGTCATGGGTCCCTCCATGTGTACTGATTGGTTGGTGGTTTAGTCCCTGGGAGCTCTGGTGGGGTGTGATTGGTTGATATTGTAGTTCTTCCTATGAGGTTGCAAACCCTTTCAGCTCCTTCAGTCTTTTCTCTAACTCCTCCATTGAGGTCCCCCTTTTCAGTCCAATGGGTAGCTGCAACCATTCTCATTTGTATCAGTAATGCTCTGGAAGAGCCTCTCAGGAGACACCTTTATCTGTCTCCTGTCAGCAAACACTTCTTGGCATTAGCAATAGTGACTGGGTTTGGTGGCTGCATACAGTCCCTGCTCCACTCTTTGTCCCTGTATCTCCTCCCGTGAGTATTTTGTTTTACCTTCTAAGACGGAATGAAGCATCCACATTTTGGTCTTCCTTATTCTTGGGCTTCATATGATCTATGAATTTTTTTCTTAGGTATTCCAAGCTTTTGGGATAATATCCACTTATCAGTGAGTGAATACCGTGTCACACACTCTTTCTTAAAGGGTCCCTGGCATGAGCAGAGTTTGCCCATGCACAGTCAGGCATTTTCCTCCCTATCCCCTGTGAAAGACAGGGCTGTTTACTCCTGTGCTGGGGCTCCAGGACTCTTATCAGCATGTCACCTTTCTTAGGGAGAAGAGGCCAGCACAGTGCTCCCACCCCAGAGGCTGCTGTGGACTCAAGAGTCTCAAGACTTTCCCAGTGCTGTGACTGCTCTGGCTGCTCTCCCCGTGCTGCCTCTCCCCCTTCCCCATTTTTACAACAGAACGACACACTCGACACCAGTCCAGAGTAGCATAGCATTGCCCAGACTATAAAAGCTTCAGAGCAGCAAGAGACATGTTAAGAATGGGTAGTCCCGAGGGGAGGCAGACAGCAAGGCACAGGCCACTGAAAGGGCCATCCGTGCCTTTGAAATTCTATTGACAAATGCCCAGCAGCATAGCCTGTCTTTGTATGCCTTTTCTGTTCATTTTGTCACATCAACCACCACAATCACCCACCCATCCATCCATCCGCAGACCTACATATCTATCCATTCACAGAAGTGGCATTCTGAAGTCCATAGAAACTGACTGGAGCTTTCGGTTTGGTTTTCCCCAGTGGTGTGTGGTCTGACAGTGTGCAGCTCTGTTGACTCCTGTGGTCCTGAGGGTAGACAGTGGATCTCTTTAGCACCCTTGTCTTCCTGGGTGTTGGTTTCTGGTAGGCTTGGGCTACTATAGGGACCCATCGTAAGTGGGGGTGCATTATGCTTTGTACCTGCTATACCTGTAAGGTCATTTTGACTTAAAAAGATGCAAGAGACACATGCTTGTCATGTTATTAGGGGACAGAACTATTATTTAAAAAGTTCATTCTTAAGAATGAACATGTGAGGGCTGGAGAGATGGCTCAGTGGTTAAGAGCACTGACTGCTCTTCTAGAGGTCCTGAGTTCCATTCCCAGCAACCCCATGGCATCTCACAACCATCTGTAATTAGGATCTGATGCCCTTTTCTGGGGTGTCTGAAGACAGCGACAGTGTACTCATACATAAAATAAATAAATCCTAAAAAAAAAAAAAAGAATGAACATTTGGAATCCCTGAGGTTTCCATGTTAATGTCTCACCCTGTGATAAAATACCACTACCTGCTATGAACCATTTGCAGGGGGAAGGTTTCACCCCCTCCCCCAACTCCTCACAACTCCACTCCCCCAGAATGGGTGAGGTGCAAACTTAACAATCAAAGTAGACCTTGCAACCAGGTTCTCCTGGCATCCCTTGGTTCCTATCTGTTACAAGGCCTTCCTGGCTGGCATACCCCACTGTCTCAGTTAGGGTTTCTATTGCTCTGGAGACATCACGACCAAGGCAACTCTTATAAAGGAGAACGTTTAATTGGGACTGGCTCACAGTTTCAGAGGTGCGGGAGAAGCTGAGAGTTCTACATCCTGCTTGGCAGGCAGCAGCAGAGGACTGTGCCACGCGAAGAATAGTTTGGACTTATATGAGACCTCAAAGCCTGCCCACACAGTGATACGTTTCCTCCAGCAAGCCACACCCACTCTAACAAGCCACACCCACTCCAAGACCACACCTCTTACTGTGTGCAGCTAGTGCCACTTCCTATGGGGCCAAGCATTCAACCAGGAGTCTATTGGGGGGGGCATACATAATCAAACCATTATTACATCTGTTTCTATCTTCAACTTCTCCAGTAACTGGGAAAGTTCCACCCTAAATATGACTGTGATTTTGCCAGAGGTCCTAGGTATTTCATAAAATGGATGATGGACTAACTCATGGTCCTTGAAATGTCTAAAAACCCGACTAGGCATAGTGGCTTACAAACATAATCCCAGCACTTGGGAGGCTGAGGCAGAGGGATTTTCTTGAGTTTGAGGCCCAGCCTGGGCTACATAGTGAGTTTCTGGCCAGTTTGAACTACTTAGTGATGCCTTGTCTCAAAAATAACAGGGATTGGTGAGGTGACTTAGTGAGTGAAGGGACCTGTTATGCAAGCCTGAAGCCCTGAGAGTTCATCTCTGGAGCCCACCATGGGAAGGTGGAAGGAGATAACTCACTTCATAAGGTTGTCCTCTGATATCCACATTGCACTTCATGGCACCAGTCGCGCCCCTCCCCCGCCCCCATCAGACCCGCGTGCGCGCGCGCGCGCACACACACACACACACACACACACGCACACATACGCACACACACGTCTTGGCAATGGTTTCTATTGCTATGATTAAAAAAAAAATGACCACAGCAAGTTGAAGAGGAAAGGGTTTATTTGGCTTATGCTTCTATATTGTAGCTAGGACAGAGCTCAAACAGGGCAGGAACTACCACAGCTAGAGGTGGTCCAGGCCCCACCCACTTCATTCAGAGGCTGGGCTCAAAGAAAACAAAGAAGAGAAATGAGGCCTAGCTCTCTGCCGGCAGTTTCAAGAAGCTCTCTGATCCCTGCAGGGTAGATGGTTTTCAGGAAGAAGTAGCCAAGAGAAGCCCAAGCTTTGTGGAGTAACTATCATCTGAAGCTGGTGGGGGAGCTGTATCTTGGATACCCTGGGAACAGGGATGGCACAGGGGTGCTGTGGGCAGTAGTTGGTTCACATCCTTCTAAGCTGGGGTACTCACCACCCAGCAGGCCCTTTCCTGTCTGTACTTGCCACTTCTTTCTTTCTTTTATTGGGTATATTTTATTTACATTTCAAATCTTATTTCCTTTCCCAGTTTCCCAGATATAAGCCCCTTATCCCATCCCCCTTCCCTTCTTCTAGAAGGGTGTTCCCCTCCCCATCCATGCCCCCCCAACATTCCCCTACACTGGAAGTCCAACTTTGGCAGGACCAAGGGCTCCTCCTTCCATTGGTGCCCAACAAGGCCATTCTCTGCTACATATGCAGCTGGAGCCATGGGTCAGTCCATGTATGGTCTTTGGGTAGTGGTTTAGTTCCTGGGAACTTGGCATTGTTGTTCTTTTTTTTTTCTTTCTTTTTTTTTTTTTTCCGGAGCTGGGGACCGAACCCAGGGCCTTGCGGTTGCTAGGCAAGCGCTCTACCTCTGAGCCAAATCCCCAACCCCGGCATTGTTGTTCTTATAGGGTTGCAAGCCCCTTCAGCTCTTTCAATCCTTTCTCTAATTCTCCAACAGGGGTCCCATTCTCAGTTTGATGGTTTGCTGTTAGCATTCACCTCTGTATTTGACATGCTCTGGTTGTGTCTTCAATTCTATTCCACTGATCTGCTTGTCTCGGTACCAATACCACACAGTTTTTATCACTATTCCTCTGTAATACAGCTTGAGGTCAGGGATGGTGATTCCCCCAGTTTTTTGCTATCCTGGGTTTGTCATTCCAAATGAATTTGGAAATTGCTCTTTCGAACTCTATGAAGAATTGTGTTGGAATTTTGATGGGGATTGAATTGAATCTGTAGATTGCTTTTGGCAAAATGGCCATTTTTACTATATTAATCCTGCTAATCCATGAGCATGGGAGGCCTTTCCATTTTCTGAGATCCTCAATTTCTTTCTTCAGAGACTTAAAGTTCTTGTCATACAGATCTTTTATTTGCTTGGTTAGAGTCACACCGAGGTATTTTATATTATTTGGGACTATTATGAAGGGTGTAGTTTCCCTAATTTCTTTTTCAGCCTGTTTCTCTTTTGTGTAGAGGAAGGCTACTGGTTTGTTTGAGTTAATTTTATACCCAGCCACTTTGCTGAAGTCCTTTAACAGCCTTAGTAGTTCTCTGGTGGAACTTTTGGGGTCACTTAAGTACACTATCATATCGTCTGCAAATAGTGATATTTTGACTTCTTCCTTTCCAATTTGTATCCCTTTGACCTCCTTTTGTTGTCTGATTGCTCTGGCTAGAGCTTTGAGTATTGAATAAGTAGGGAGCAAGTGGGCAGCTTTGTTTAGTCCCCGATTTTAGTGGGATTGCTTCAAGTTTCTCTCTATTTAGTTTAATGTTAGCTACTGGTTTGCTGTATGTTGCTTTTACTATGTTTAGGGATGGGCCTTGAATTCCTGATCTTTCCAGGACTTTTACCATGAAGGGATGTTGAATTTTGTCAAATGCTTTCTCAGCATCTAATGAAATGATCATGTGGTTCTTTTCTTTGAGTTTGTTTACATAGTGGATTACGTTGACGGATTCCCATATATTGAACCATCCCTGCATCCCTGGGATGAAGCCTACTTGACCATGATGGATGATCATTTTGATGAGTTCTTGGATTCGATTTGTGAGAATTTTATTGAGTATTTTTGTGTCAATATTCATAAGGGAAATTGGCCTGAAGTTCTCTTTCTTTGTTGGGTCTTTGTATAAGAGTAATTGTGGCTTCGTAGAAGGAATTAGGTAGTGCTCTGTTTCTATTTTGTGGAATAGTTTGGATAATATTGGTACGGGTCTTCTATGAAGGTCTGATAGAATTCTGCACTAAACCCATCTGGTCCTGGGCTCTTTTTGGTTGGGAGAATTTTAATAACTGCTTCTATTTCTTTAGGAGTTATGGGATTGTTTAGATGGTTTATCTGTTCCTGATTTAACTTTGGTACCTGGTATTTGTCTAGAAAATTGTCCATTTCCTCCAGATTTTCCAGTTTTGTTGAATGTAGGCTTTTGTAGTAGGATCTGATGATTTCTTGAATTTCCTCAGATTCTATTTTTATGTCTCCCTTTTCATTTCCGATTTTGTTAATTTGTACACACTCTCCATGCCCTCTACTTAGTCTGGCTAAGGGTTTATTTATCTTGTTGATTTTCTCAAAGAACCAGCTCCTGGTTTGTTGATTCTTTGAATAGTCCTTTTTGTTTGTACTTGGTTGATTTCAGCCCTGAGTTTGATTATTTCCTGCCATCTACTCCACTTGGATGTATTTCCTTCTTTTAGTTCTAGAGCTTTTTAGGTGTGCTGTCAAGCTGCTAATGTATGCTCTCTCCTGTGTCCTTTTGGAGGCACTGAGAGCTATGAGTTTCCCTCTTAGCACTGCTTTTATTGTGTCCCATATGGTCCCATTTGGGTATGTTGTGCCTTCATTTTCATTAAATTCTAAAACGTCTTTAATTTCTTTATTTCTTCCTTGACCAAGTTATCATTGAGCAGAGCATTGTTCAACTTCCATGTGTATGTGGGCTTTCTGTCATTTTTGTGGTTATTGAAGTCAAGCCTTAGTCCGTGGTGATCTGATAGGATGCATGGGATTGTTTCTACCTTCTTGTGTCTGTTGAGGCCTGTTTTGTGGCCGATTATATGGTCAGTTTTGGAGAAGGTAACACAAGGTGCTGAGATATTTCCACTTCTAATGCCTCAGGAGCACCCTTGGATGGCAGAACATTTGTGTCTAAGAGGTAAATTCCAGGCCCTAGTGCAGGACCCCTGGGATCTTATGTCTGCAGCTTGTTGCTATGCTCAGTTTGTTGTTGCTGTCAAGGAAATCTTAAGACCAGCAACAGCAACCTGCCTTCTCATTTGCAAGCTCTTCCTTCCCTGGATGTGTATTCTTTGTGGTTTCCTCATGTCCCTTCCCCACTGTGGGTTAGGCATCTGTCTGGCTGTGTGAAGCGGTCAAGCTGGCTTTTTAGGCAGAACCTCTCTGAAGGTCCCTAATAGGAAACGTACTGCTGGCTACCCTTGCCATGGGCAGTCCCTTGGGATAGGGACCTGCAAACAGCCATGGCCACGTTCACACATCAGGGCTGTGCTGTGGTGGAGGCCCTGTGTCCAATGGTCGGTCCTCCCTTTGGGACCAGCAGGAGGGTACTGTCCTATAGAATGGCTATCCAGGGTTCTTGAAGCCCAGTGCTTTGTGTCTCTCCCCCTCACGCCCATTAGATTTGACTCCAGGACAAGAGTCTTGTTCATGGGAACCATTGTTCAAGATGAGAGTCTGCATTCAGACCCTCTGGGGTGGGACAGAGGAGCCAAGCTGGATGCTCGGGTGGGGGAGTAAGACAGCCAAAGGCAGAAGATGTTAAAAAGGGGTCAGTGTTCAGTGTTCAAGGGACTTGAAGGAGGAACAGTTATTGCTAAGGTTACAAATGCCTCTGCTAAAGAATGTATGCAGGTCCAAGTTTATGGGCAGAGTGGGACCTTGGAGAGCCTGGCAGAGTATTTTTTTTTTTTTGCTGGTTGTTAGAATCGAGGCAGCTGAGTTAGGATCCTAGGGAACTTTGCCCATGGCTTCTGTGCCACTAGATGGTACCTTTCCTTAATGTCAAGAGGGATCGAAGAGCCTTGTAGTTGATCTGCCTGGATGAGACTCATAGTGTCAGTAGGACAACAGGCCTGGGGCAAGCAGTCCAAGCTGTGTGTGTGGCCCAGCCAGTCTAACCTGGCGTGTCCTTGCAGTGTTCCATGCGCACAGAGCCTGCTCCCCGAGGCTGAGATAACCAAGATGAAACATGCGGACAACACGGCAGCTTGAACCTTACTGTGCTGACCTCTTAAGGTAAATGCCTCAGTGACCTGGGGGTCTGGGGCAAGCTCCTGGCTGTGCTTGATGTGGGAGGCCACTCCTCCTTACTCCCTGTTCCCAACAGCACAGAAACAGATGGCTTGCCAGGGTGAGGTGAATACTCCCTTACCACAAATACATCACGGCAGAGGTCAAGATTTCAAAGGACATTTATTATTTTTGAAAGGTCTGAGGGGGACTTTACAAGACTCTGAAGCCAGTAACTACAAAGGATGATAAATAAAATACAAAGCCAGTATGTTGTGGCAAATTTCCAGAAAACACACTGAAAATCTTTACAGTTCAGAACTGCTTCACTTTATACATAATTACAAATTACTATACAGCGCTTGGGTTGAACCCGACTTTTTACTTAATAGGCTTAGTACAGAAATGTTCATACAGCATTTGGAGACAACAAGAACAGAGGTATAGGTGTATCCTGCCCACCTTCTGTACAGCCTAGGCCTCAGGGGCAAACCTGAGACGAACCCGCTGGGTTAGGCCCATCCCAGCAGGTGGCAACCAAGGCAGGGCAGCTGAGGCTGGGAGGGTTCTAAGGCATAGGTTCTGTACTTCCTGCAGAGGCCCTCTGGGGTCTGTGGCAGTAGCAGCACCTGCCTGGTTTCTCCACAGGGCACACTTGTGGTAGTGGGGGCCACCCACTTTATACCTTAGTTGAGATGGAGAAGTAACTCAGGACCTGTCAATCATTTGACAAATTAAATCCCGTGAGTGCAGGAAAAGGCCTCTGCCACCCCTCCCCGCTCGCTTTATGGCAGCATTAGAACACTTTGCATTTCTCCACCCGGCCAGCAGGCAGCAGACTCCAAAGTCTAGTTAACTAGGAATGTTAGGCTACATGAAAGAAAACAGGGAGCTGAACCTGAACACACTGTGCCCTTGGTCTCTGCAGCGATGGCGGGGTGTGTGTGTGTGTGTGTGTGTGTGTGTGTGTGTGTGTGTGTGTGTGTGTGTGTGTGTGTGTGTGTGTGTGTGTGTGTGTGTGTGTGTGTTTGCTTCACTTATGGGCACCCATGCAGGTGTCCAGACAAGGAAGCCCACACTTCAGGACTGTCTTCTGGGTACAGGTCAAAGGCAACTTAAGTCCAATGAAATACCAAGAGCCTTGGCAAGAACAATGGGTGAGGTCACAGAGCCTCAGGGACAGGAGGAGACCTTACAAACTCGTATGGAGAGGACTCTGGGCAAACTCTGGTCTGTGGGCCAAGGTCTGTCCTTTACTAAGCCTGTGTGTACTCATGCTACCCTGAAGGGATCAACACACCTGAACTTACTGCTGTGAGGGAGGCTGGGAAGAACCAGCAAGGGGTGGGCGGAACTAGCCAAGGGCAGCGCTAGTGGTGTGACCCTCAAAAGACTCAGTTCGTACCTTCTGAAAAAAAAAACAATCAATCATGGTGAGGGCTTCCTCCCTGCAGGGACTTCCATGAGAGCGTGGTGGGGTCATGCTGGCGGGTCTTTATTCTAACCCTCTCCATCTTCTAAGGAAACGGTTACAGATTTGATTGTCTCAAAGATGAAGCCAGCTGATGAGAGGTCATTTAAAGTGCACATGTCACCCAGATGGGACGACAGCTACTGAGATGATTATAATTTTTGAGAGAAGATACAATCTTTCAGAAAGTTCACTGGATTACACAAGGCTGGGGTCAATTTCCACCTGTCCCCCAAAGCAATGATTTCTTTAGCGTGATATAAAATCATGATTTCTCAGAATGGGGAACAGGACAGGACACAACCTGGTCCCTAGAAAACCACCCTTCTCATATTAGAGACTCCACAGAAGGCTGTTGACTCAGACACAGCAGTCTCTGGGGTCCTAAGCAAGAGCACAAGCAGCAACTCCCCAAGCGTGACAGACTTCTGAGGGGGCCAGGTGGTGCAGGCAGGTGAAACAGTTCTTGGCAAATGGTTCTCTTCCTGGAGGAAGCTGGGCAGCTTCGGGGCACTCAGTGGATGCTGTCTTGATTTTCAACGCCTCCCAACTGTCACTGACCATTGTTTTGGGGAATGTGGGTAGAAGTAAAACTGGTTTTTAAAAACAACCAAAGCAAGCAAAACACAACATAGTGTAGAGGGAACTGGGGCAGGCCATCCTAGGGTGCACAGTGGCTCACTGCGTGGGTCAGAGTGAACCTGGAGGCGGTCACTGGCCTCCTGCACAGGGAGGAGGGCAGGACTTGGTTTGATTTTCTGTCAGATCTAGGTGGGAGGCAGGCTCTTCCCTAAGTGGAAGTGCTTGGCTGTGGAAGGAAGGGCACACTCCCCCTGAAGAGGCTGTTCAGAGGCAGGGACAAGGCCAGCCAGCCAAAGCCTGTGGTGCATTGAGGCACAGCAGGCTCTCCTGTGACAGCCGGAGAAGTCATAGCTGGACTTGGAGAAGGAAGCGACCAACTTCTTGCTGTTAAGGTGCTTGAGGGAAGTATACACGATAGTTTTAGTAGAAAAAGAAACACCCAACCACCGAAACAAAACCCCACCCAGCTTTAAAGAGCCAAACCAACCTTGTCAAAGAGAGGTAAAGTAGCCAACGGGGCAACTTTAAAAATCTCCAAAAAAGAACAAACTTTCCTTATAAAAAAAATGGGCATGGGACAGAAGGGCGCAGCTCCCATCTAACCTCAGTTTTCAGGACCTTCATGCACTTGCGGAGACATTTCATTTTCTGTACTGAAAAGATGGTTTAAACTGCTGGGCCAGTACTGGTTCACTTTCAGAATAAAATAAAACACAAACACAAAATAAATAAAACAAATTTAGGCTAAAAAATTTAAACCAGGACTCTTCCAAGTAAACTGAAAGATCTGTCCCTGCAAGACCAGCTCGCAGGTCATCAACAAGCACCAAGTTACAGGTTTGTTTCTGCACAACGGTTCAAAGCCCCACGCTTCTGAGGGCAAAACCAGGAACTGAAGGCCACGTGTGAAGCCCAGACCTTAGTTAAGTGTCCCTCCCAGGGAGTATGCGAGCCTTGGAGGGAACATTACCAATGAACTGTCCTGCACACACGAGCTGGTGAAGGCCTCAAGCATGCACAGATCAACGCACGGAGACAGAGGGCAAGAGGAGAGACAAGCAGCACTTGACAGCTTCAAGGGTAAGAAGAGCGCAACCAAGCAAACTGCATCTGAAAACCGTATGTGAGGAGGACCTGTGGCTGGGGGGTGTGCACACAGCCATGCCTCAGGGCCAGCTCCCTTCTCGGTATTGGCAAAACCATTAGAAAGACTTAACTCCTGCACTGGAACCTACTTTTCGTCAGTAATCCCAGAGAAGCCTCAGGGCGAGACCCAGGGGCAGGTGGCTGGGAGCATTAACAGGCTACACACTTTCCCATAGCGAGGTCCAGTAACAACTAGAAAATGTCATACTGGGGAGAGTGGTGAAGAGTCCCCTCTACTTCCTTTGTGCCCAGAGCATGTAGACAGGCATCTAGGGCAGGCAGTATGTTTCTTCCTGATCTGATTATGAAGTCAGAGAGCTCAGCCTAGAGTGTGGAGGAGATACAGGCACTGCAGACTATGCTCGTCGGTGCACATCAGGCCTCCTGCTGTTTCACAAGCATTTGTTGTTCTTCCTGAAAGGAAATGAGGAATACATACAGAGATGGGTGGTGTGTACACAGGGACCATTTCAAGGGACCCAGTCTCAGAGGACCACAGGGTGCCACCTGGTCAGTAGATGCTTGCCCTTGGGCTAAGCTCTCCTGATGTTCGAGAAGAACTGTGTACACAGCTGTGTGCTCCATGTGTCCATGAAGACGGTCACTGTACACAAAGTCGGCACTATCTGCTCCTTGACTCTGGTTGGATTCCCCCAAATACAAGGCAGAGCTCCAGACCTCATTTGGAAAAACCCTCTGAGCTTTTGGGAAATCCCGACATGTCTCAAACTATTCCATACTTCTAGGGTCACTACCTTCAGTGTAACACCTGAGTGAGGCCAGGCCCACCCAAGCCCTGGGCAGTCACGGGTTACAGCTGAAGTGGAGTCTGAGTGTCCGTCCCCACCCCCCACACAGGTGCTGCTCCTTCTTGTCCAGGACCTGGGGTAGCTCAGGAGGACTGGACGCTGAGGGGCAGTGGGCGTCCAGTGTAAGAGACTTGTGCACAGGGGCAGCAGGAGTGCCCCGGCAGCTCCACTGTCAGGTCAGGGTTGGAAGGTGGCTGCCCTGGCAGAGGAAATGGGTCAACAGAAGATCTCTTCACCCTCTGCTGGCACTTCTGGAGCAGGGCCATCTGCAACCGTGAAACCAAGAGTAAGAATAAGGCCCTTCTGACGTCACTTCCTACAAGTTTCTATGCTGCGACACGTAACTGGGGTTCTTGGCACATACTAGTGTTCATGTTTGTGACTAGGCCTAAGAAACAGAAATCTCCCTCCCACACAGAAGAGAGCGCTCAGTCCTAATGGGTCCACAGCACAGGACCCAGGACGATGTGAAGTACAAACAGGGAGGCTCCATGAGCTCCGTTAGAGGAGCTCTCAGCTACAGTTTCTAACTTCTCCTGGGGACATGAGCATATGTATGATCTGCCTTATCCACCTGAAGGCTCAACACCCAGGCTTGCTGCTGTCATTGCTTTCCTAGGCCTAGCACAGCAGTGAGGGCTGGAATGACCTGTAAGGGCGGTACTCTGCCTCAGGCATCTGTCCAGCCCTTGCACAAGCATGTTTTCCACGAGTCCCCTGTGCAGGGATGCCAGAGGCCTACTGTTATTCTGGAGCCAGGCTCTCTCACTGAGCCGGAGCTCACCAATGCACATTCGCTTGTGGGTGAGCTGATGGATCCTCCTGCCTCTGTCTCCCATCTCTGGAGAGAGAATTCAGGTCCTTATGCTTGAATGGCAACTATTTTACCACATGGGTCATCTCTGAGATCCCTGAACAAGCATTCTTGGCAGGTAGGCTTGGCGGGCAGCAGCCAGCTTGACCGCTGTACACCTGAACTGTGGGTTTTTTAGCCCATCACCACCCTTTCTGACAACTTACCACCAGGCTGAGTGCGGCTTCCTTTGCTCTTCTTTTTCTTCTCCTTCTTTTCCTTTGGCTTAGATAATCCAAAGAGTCGGGTGGAAGTGGAGGTGCTGGACGGGGCCTGGCTCTGCCCCTCTGGTACTTTTGTTTGGCTGGCTGAGCTCAGTATATGGAAAGGCCCCTTATCTTTCTGTGTCCGAGAAATGCTGTTCCTTTTAGGAGACACTGAGAGTTCTGAGTCCAGTGAGCCTGATTTGGTTATAGAAGGTGTAGACAGCGAGGAGAACTCATCCGAATTGGGCAAGAAGGACGGGACCCGCATCAGCCTGCCATGTTTATTTGAAACCTGCACATGTACAAGAGAAGGCATTTAAACCAGAAGCCACCAGCATCTTGGTGGTACATTCTAAAGAACTGACAGTAACACCCCACCCTTGTCAAAGTCCTGCTGATCTTAGTAGGACTGAGTGGATCCACCCTTCTGATGGTAAATGCCACAGAGCCACCTGCTCCTAGCTCAGTGTTTGAGAGGCTCTCCTGAAGGCACATTGTCCCTGACTGTGGGAGGCATCACTTCAGTTTTCTTTCATTGTCCAAGGTCAATTAAAGGGCAGTATGACCATAGTTTTAAAAGACAGTGAGATGCGCACACTCCCAAGCTATTTATCTACTTCCAGGGTCCATGTTCCCGGGCAATCAGATTATCCCGTTTACAGTAACATCAGAGGCAGCATATTCAATGACAGAAAGCCTTTCTGAACAAGCAGCAGCTGCACAGAAAAGAGAGAGTGCAACAGCATCAAACAATTCAGGCATTATACAGAGTGCAGCTGACTAGAGTTCCTTGCCCAAGATACATCATCTGTGCACAAGAGAGGTGACCACCTTCTGTCGCTTGCTGGGCTCTTCATGTCACTGACCCTGCTGATCCTCCGAACAGACCCTTTATCTTGTAGCAGAGCTACTCACTGCTGACTCCCGGCCGCAGGCATTGTCGGTCAAGGGCCGTTTCTCCTCGCTATGCTTCCTGTTTGTAGCGACACATGCCTGACTTACCATGTGCTACACAGGACAAGGCCACTCTCAGGCTTCCATTACCTTCTCTGAGCTATACTCCCAACATCTCTGCCACTCTCCTCAATCTCCTGGAGTGAGACTCATCTCCTCCCTGAGTCCAGGGTAAAGCAAAGCTGCGTTCAGCACAGATCTCTCTTCTGATTACTTTCATGTGACTCTCAGGGAAGGATGCCTATAGTCGCCCTCCATCACTACCTGGTCTTCACAGTAGAAGCCCTCTCCTCCCTGTCTGGTGGCCTAGCACAGGCTCTTGGGTACCTGGCAAAGGTCCTGCTCCATCTGCCTCTGGCTGAGCCGCTCTGCATCCCTCTTCAGTTGTTCCTGCTCCCGTTCCAGCTGTTTCTGGGCAGCCCGTAGTCTCTCTAGATCACACTGGTAAGTGCCCTTCTTCTGCTGGAGCTCTTCGCGGTCCCTCTCCAGGTCCTGCTGCCTACGACGGACTGTCTCTTCCCGCTCGGCCAACTTGGCCTCTCGGTCTCGAAGCTCCTGCTCACGGGCCTCCCACTCACGTTCACGTCGTCGCTTTTCCTCCAGGTGCTGTGCCTGCTGCTTCTGCAGGTTGGCCAGGTCCTGGCGCTGCTTCTCCAGGCTCCGCTGCTTCTCCTGCTCAATGAGAGAGCTGGGGCGGGATGCACTCCTTGTGAGTACCTTCTCTGTCAGCACCAGCTTCTGGTCCTCAATGTAGCTGTCTTGTTGTAGCACAACACCCTGTCATGGCATAGGGAACAGTCATGGAATGGAGGTCTAGGAGAAAAGCCACCGCCAGGTCCCGCCCTGACCCCGCTCTAGGAGCACTGGCACAGAATGACTCTTCCCATATGTTTTAAGGGTTTGGTCTTTATATTTCAATTTATCTAGTATGTGCAAGCATGCATGTGCCAAAGGTAGCATGTGGAGGTCAGAGGACAGCGGGTGGGAGTCAGATCTCTCCTTCTACCATGTGGGTCTTGAGGATTGGGCTGAGGTTGTCAAGGCAGGCATGTTACCTGCTGAACCACCTCATTAGTCATAGGCATACGTTTCCTGAAACTCGTGATACTATGTGGTGAGTGCGTGTGTTGTATAGGAGGGAGAAGGTAGGAAGGAGACAGGTAAACTCGTCAGGAAAGGAAGGGAACAGGATAAGGACTGTCCCTGGGAAGTACAGAAGTGCCCGAGAGCCACTTTATACAAATACCAGAGAGGGATAAGGAAGGGCTTTCTAAGGTGAGACAGCCTCCGGGGAAGGAAGGCCCCACATGCCGTAATGTCTTCATTTCCTATTGGAAGCCTATCGTCGTAGGCTTATTTATCAACACAAAACTCACAAGCCCCAGAGACTGAGGCCGACAGAATGTCTGGGCTGTGTTCTCAAAGGAGCAAGCATATAGCTAGAGACGGCGCACATACCTGCAGCATGCTAAGGAGCTCGTGGAGGTGCACAATGCTCTGGACAACCTGCTAGCAAAGGAATAAACATTCATTTCAGTGTTTCTGAGCACCCGAATCTACCACATCACACGGTCACATCGTTAGAACACAACACAAATAACATTTTAACGAAATCTTTGAAAACTGAAAGAACTGAGAGTAACTGAGTGCAAGCAGCCAAGATTAAAGATATGCGCATGTGCACATGTGTATCCCCCTATAAAAGGCACTACACAAAGCTTCCACTTCATAAAATGATTAACATAAAAATAGTATTTAGTCAAAGTTAAAAAAATTCCCTTAAATTTATATTAATTTTATGAATGATCAAAGCCAAAGGAAACATGTTCAATTAACTTCTCTAAGAAAACTGTCATTTCTGGAAAACTTAAGTTAGCAACCTTGGCTCATACATAAACTTCACCAAAATACAATGTAACCCATTGAAATTACAAGTGTAAGGGCTGGAGAGATGGCTCTTTAGAGCACTGGCTGCTCTTCCAGAGGACCTGGGCTCTATTCCAAATGCCCACATGACAGCTCGCAACTGAGTAACTCGGTTCAGGGATACACTGCCCTCTGCTGGCCTATGCAGGAACTACATGTAGGTAGTTGCAAGTAGTTCACAACCTTACATGGAAGGCAAAGCTTCCACACACATACAGTAAAATAATAAGAAAGGGGGCTGGAGAGATGGCTCAGCATTAAGAGCACTGACTGCTCTTCCAAAGGTCCGGAGTTCAAATCCCAACAACCCACATGGTGGCTCACAACCACACCCTCTTCTGGTGTGTCTGGAGATAGCTACAGTGTACTCACATACATAAAATAAATAAATAAATAATAATAATAAAAAACCCTGACAACAAAATAATAAAAAGGAAAAAATCCCATAAAAGACCTAGAAGAAAATAAAAGGGAAAATAAGAAATATAGTTCAGAAACACAAATTATCAATTTATAAAAGAAATACAAATAGCCAATTACATAAAACATTAAAAAGTATTCAGGGGCTAGAAGTATACCTCAATGCTTGAGGCTCTGGCTTCAAACCACATTGTACGCGTACACAAATCAAAAAATGTTATGTGAAACTATCAAGCCAACCAAGTGCCAATTTAAAGATGGTAGCCCTCAATGCTGCACAGAGAACCGAGGACAGAGGTGCCTGGCTGGATACACTACCCTCTGTCATGCAGTAATAAGGCATGGCAGGGAGAACAGAAGAGCTGTGTAACGAATGCAATGTGCAAAAGAAGTAGAAGGATTAACCACCAGACAGATTCAATTCAACTGTAGGACGGGACAGAAGTAATTAGGATGCACCTGTCCCTCAGCAGGCCTTGCTACTGTGCCTTGGGAAAATGGCACTGGGGCATTGAGAGACCTCTGGACGGTCTAACTTGGGAAGATATAACAGTCATTGCTCTTCAGTGATGCCTGGATTTAGATGACTTATGTTATTAGTCTTCACATTTTTCTTTTTATAATACTTAAGCTTCCTTCCGAGAAACATTTCTTATTGCTCACATTATAACAGGGGGCACAAAAACCTGCTCACTGCAGCTGGCTGTCACAGGGTGAAAGCCAGGCACACTATTTCCCACCAGACTCCTTCCCTAAACACAGAGAACTTCCTTTCCTGCAAGACAGCCTGGTGTCCTCCCTGTGGGGAAATCAGATTCTGGGGTGAGGTATGTGCTGCTCCTTGTCTCCCTGGAGCCTGCTGTCACCAAGCCCTGCCCCTGAGACAGATTCAGAGAGGAGCAGCAGCCCACAGGGCCTTGGCCCAGGTTATAGCAGAGCAGTCCTTCAGCAAACTCCTCAAGCAAAAAACAAAACAACATCCTCTGGATTTTTGCAGGGAGCACGGGGAGGAGGAAGTAGTTCACAATTTCAAAACAAAACTCCCAGGGGTTTAAGATAATATAATAAATGCAACAACAAGAAAGAAGGAAAGACAAGGAATAGCTTTGAGAAACACCCTAAAAAGGCATGGGTTCAAGTGTGCAGAACACACAGATGCAAGGCTCAGCACCAGCACTTGTCGGGGAGACAGCAGCGACCCTGAAACTGATTCTGACAGGCCTCTGGGGGGGGGGGGCTTAGTGATAGCAGGCTCCAGGGAGGCAAGGAGTGGCACACAGCCCACCCCAGGCCACCAGGCTCTCTTGCAGGAAAGGAAGGGTTGCAAGAGGCAAAGTCAGCTAGGATAAGAACTTACTGAGAGAATTCGCTTCAAATTTAACCCCCATACTCCAGACTTGTGGCCCCTTGGATTTCTGTATTACAGGAAAAGCTGCTACAAATTCTACCTAGTGGGCACTGACTGACGCTAGGTTGGACAAGGTTGGACAAAAGCAAAAGGCATCAGAAGAAAAGAAAATCTTCCTTCTCTTTCAGCGGTGGCACACAACCTTTAATCCCAGTATTCAGGAGGCAGAGGAGGGCAGATCTCTGAGGTCACAGTGAATTCCAGAACAGCTAGAGCTACATAATGAGACTCTGTCTCAACAAACTCCACTAACCCAACCCATCCCAACCCAACCCAACCCAACAAAAATATCAATCAACCAACCAACCAACCAACCAACCAACCAACCAACCAACCAACCAACCAACCAAGAAACAAAACAAAACAAAAAAAGGTAAAATAGAAGAGTCAATCAGAGAGTTCTTCATTCATAGTATATAACGTTCTGGTAAAACATCAGGACAGTGGCTTAAGCCAAGAGAATGGACAACTATACTCTCAGTTACTCATTTTATAGCTATAAGATACATATAATGGGAAAACAAAAGTATTCTTAATCCAATAAATATTCTAAAACAGCTCATAGAATCCTTACCTCACTGTTTCTTTTAAGCATAAATACCAGGTTAGCATTTCCACCCTATAAAACAACAAAAAAAATGCATAAAAAAACAAATGAAAATTTTGATGTAAAAACTATACTCAATATAACTAAAAAGTTACATTGTACTTCTGGCTTTCCTTCTTTTCTACCACAGTATCCCCACAGAGGGCATGAAGAGAAGTTGAACTGGTTTTTAACTAAAAACAGACCATTATAGGGTCCAGATGGTTTGCAGTCACCGAGCAAGCCGTTTAACGGAGCTGGTCCTGCTAAGGCAGAGTGGAATTGGGTGAAAAGGACAGTTTAAGCCAGGGGGCCTAATTAATATGGGCCTCTCAATTGTATGGTTTGCTCTAAGAATGCGCTTTCCCTAGTAACCAGTAGAATTTCATTGAGTGGTAACCCAATATCTGAGGCAGATCAAGAGGAAATTTTTCAAAAGGTAATGAACTGAAAGGAGGTGTCCACAGGTTCACGGGTCTGAAACTCATACCTTTTTCAGGCCACTATCAGATTCTGTTCTCCTAAGATCTTGGCCATCATCACCCTCTTCTTTCTCACCTCCTAAATAAAAAAAAACCAAACAGATATGCTTAAAGTTGTAGGCGAGGTGAGCCAAGAAAACAACAGAGTTTAGGAGCATTAATAATTCCGAATCCTATTAATATTGAAAATAAAAAAAGACCAGGAAGCCACTCAGTAGCATAGCCATTATTCACAGCTTCACTAATGGAGAAGCAGGAAAATGAAATCCCAAACAAAGCACAAGCACAGCTTAGCAACCCTTACTTGATGCTTGGGGCCAGAGAGTCAGAGGGTAAGGATTTTTGAACACAAGTAATAAGGAAACATGTGGAAGATGGGACTTTGGTCCAGACACAGAGTTACTGGCGGACTCATACAAACCTTAACACACAGTGCCCAGAGATGGCGGTATACAGTATTTTGAGCATGCTGTGTCCCTACTGAAACTTTTTTTTTTGTTGTTGTTGTTTTTCTTTTTTTCAGAGCTGGGGACTGATCCAGGGCCTTGTGCTTGCTAGGCAAGTGCTCTACCACTGAGCTAAATCCCCAACCCCTACTGAAACTTTTCAAGTGTGGAGTTCCCAACTGTGACCTGTCAGCAAGTTTTGGACTCTGCAGCAGTTTGGACTTGAACTTTTCAGATTAGAGATGCTCAAGGCCTCTGGCTAGAGTTGGCTTAGCTGAGGAACAATGACAAGAAGCTTACGGTCCCAGGAGAACATGATTCTGGCAGGAATTCCTGCGTGCTGAAGACTCTCATAAAGACAGTTACTGACGAAGGGACAGAGGACGGAGCTATCAGTGTGAACTGCAAAGGAATGATGGATGGTTTACCTTTGGAAGCATTCAGCTGATGACAGTCAAATCCTCCAAAGGTCTCTGCTCTCCGGGGCAAAGAAATGGGCCCAGCCATGACTTCCTGCTCAGCAGGGCTGCTGATGGGCTGCCCAAGTGTGCCACCAAGGCTTCCACTCACCAACCCCTGAAGGATTTCCACTGGAAAAAAGCCAACAAAACACTCAGCTGGGTATCTACCTTTCTCCCACCAAGAGGAAATGATATTATGGCAACAGACTGGATCAGACTGGATCAGGAAACCCCAAAGCATGGGGCACCACACAGCTTTAGTTGGGCTCTACTGGAAACCGAGAGACAAATGTCACCTTTACTACCTCGGGCCTGACACATCTGTAAGGGGACAGGAAGGCAGAGCAATTTACTGTGAGGAGAATGGTTTCTGGAGTGGTTTCAAGGTAGCTGAAAGGACTGAAGAAGTGAGCCAGTTTGAGAACAGCAGGTAAAACAGGCTGGGTTTGCTCCTCTGACAGCAGGTAGACTCCAGGGACAAAACACCCTAAGCTTCGGGGTCTTCCAGTGCAACCCTTAACTGTTAACTGGAGATCGTCCCTCGGCCAGGCCCATGGAGAAGTTAGAGAGCAGTGAACAGGAACAAAAGGGGTGGACCAGAGAGGAGGGCCAGAGGGAATCAGAGGCACAAAAAAAATCTTAACAAGCATCAAAATTTTAATAATGTATTAAAAACAATAATAATAGAAAAATAGGTGTTTAGTATTTTTGGGAGACAGGGTCTTACTATGTAGACTAGGCTGACCTTGAATTCATAGAGATCCACCTGCCTCTGCCTCCTGAATGCTGGAATTTGCGTTTGACCCAAAGCCCAGCAAGAAATATTATAGAAAGTAAAAAATTTCAAGGAAAAATCTGAAGTCAAATCTCATATAAAGAAGAGGCAGAAAACAGGAATATCTGTAGATAATTAGAACACACCAGGAAGTTGTTTCCATTGAATAAACTAGATAAACATTGAGGACATGACGCAAAGCACAAAAGCACATAAGTCAAAACAGAAAACCAAACTGGTGTGGCAGCAGCTCTGCCATCTCAGCTTAGGAGCCCGAGGCGGCAACACGTAGACAGGCCAGCATGGTCTCGGAACAAGGCCTAAGCTGAAACAAAACAGAAAGACAAAGGGAAGAAACTAGGAAGGTAGAACAAGTCAAACTCAGAGCTGGCAGGAAAAATAATCACAGAAAGGAAAGCTGAATTAGCCTGTAAGAGTAATGTACCCACAGAAGATGGCACACAGGTGAAGGATTATTAAAAGTGACAAATATTGACCCTAGGCAAGAAAGGAGCAAACCACCTTGAAGAAAAAACCAAAAAAATCCAAAAAAACCAAAGAGAGAGCAGAGAGGATACAGAGAACTACAACTCAAGAACGTGTTCCTGAAGTTGCAGATATCTGTAACCATATTATTAAACAGACAGCAATCCCCACAAGGACCATATGGCATACTTTATAAAAGCTTTGGACTGAAAAAACACCCTTTGGTCATCTAGGCAAGAAACATGTGACTTATATGGAGAAAATGAAACTGTTACCAGCCTCTGAGCATGATGGGAAAAACGATGTGACCTGAGAGTAATTAATATACTCAGGTATGAAAATACTAGCTAAAGATTTCATATCCAGAAGATCCTTTGAAATCAATAATGGAGTCAGAAATATTATTTTGATGGGCCTTTGAGGACACTGACCTAAACATGGGGTTCTATAAGCATGAGCCTAAAGAACAAACACTATGCGTCAGCTAGGAGTAGCGTGCACATGCATGGTTACAGACCCACGTGTAACTACTTAAGAAGGGATGGATACGGGAGATATCCAATATAAGAACTGTATTGGTAAGAATAGCAGTATCACTCTTATACTAGCACCAGTGTTAAAGCATGACTGGGACATTGATAAAGGATATGCCTTTAAATGTATTTTTAATTAAAAACATCTCTCTGTCCCCCCCCCCTCTCTCTGTGTGTGTGTGTGTGTGTGTGTGTGTGTGTGTGTGTGTGTGTGTGTGTGTGTGTTTGTCCGTGTGTGTGTAGGAGCAGGGATACAGTGTGGAGGCCCCTTTTAGTATGTGGCTTCTGGGAATTAAACTCAGGTCATTAGGCTTTACAGCAAAGTGCCTTTACCTAAACTAAGCCATCTTATCGAGCCAATAGAGGCTATTCTAATTCTATATTACGGGCATCCCTGAGAAAGACTATCCACATGTGGAAAGGAGACAAGCATAGGTAAGTGATAAGGTTCTAAAAATAAAAAAGGCAACCTGAAATGTGTAGTTCGATCAGCTACCTCCACACGCTCTAGCTCAATCCACTGAAAAGGACAGCACAGTAAGGACTAAAAACCTCACAGCAGCCACTATACTATCCCTGGTGCCTAGACTGTGATCTTAAACATTTTTCACTAAAGGAGACCAGAAGTCTTGAAGGAATGAATGCATCAGTAAACAACTAAGGATCCCTTAATTCCAAGAAGCAAGCTCTGTACTGTGGCCATGCCACAGACTTAGAAGACATAGGAGTGGGGGACATTGAGCTTTAAATGAGGTTGGGAACTGCTCAGAGATCTAGAACCCATGAATTCACAGTAAGGTTATTTTGGGGCTGGGGACTGATCACAAGGCCCCTTGTGCATGCAGAGCTCTACCTCTGAGCTACAACTGCAGCCTCGTGACATGTGTACAACGTAGTGCAGGTCCTGGCAGAGGACTCGCACAAACATGTCTATTATCTTGAAAACCAGCAGACAAAGGAGGACAGCCTTCCCCTGTAGCATTCAGCCCTTTATCCCACAATTCCAATTCTGAAGAAAAAGGACTACCTAGGGCCTGATGCTTCCCTGGGAAAGAAACAGTACCACAGGGACACACATTATCAAACTCATCAAGTTTGAATAACTCAGCTTCTGAAACCAGCTGTGATCGAAGGATCTAGAGGACAGAAGGGCCATATGGAAAAATCCAACCCACGGTTCAAAAAGCTCAGCTACTCCAAGGATGAAGTACAGGGCAAGCATGGGGATGGGGGCTTGTAGACGGCTCAGCAGACATGCAAGGGCAGTTTTATGCCAACTTGACACAAACTAAACTTTTTTGAGAGGAGGGACCCTCAATTGAGAAGATGCCTCCATGAGATCGGGCTTGTGGGCAAGCCAGCAAGCAGCACCCTTTGGTGGCTTCTGCATCAGCTCCTGCCTCCAGGCTCCTGCCCTGACTTCCTATGAGGATGAGTGGTGATATGGAAGTGCAAACCAGACAAACCCTCTCCTCCCCAGCTTGCTTTTGGTCACGGTGTTTCCGCACAGCAATAGTAACCCTAACTAAGACAGCAGGTCAAGGCATTTACCGTGGGGCCATGCCTGATGACCTGAGTTTGATCTCTGGGACATACGCGGTGGCGAGAACAGACTCCCCAAGCTGCCTTCTTACTTTCATGTGTACATCTCGGGATGTGTATTCCCACACACATGCACAGTAAATACCTTAACCTTACTTAAAAAAATAAAAACAGGAAGAAGGGGAAATATTTAAGGGATTGGGGAAGCTGCTCCTGACAGCAGGAAGTTAAGTACGATGGGGAAATGCAAAGGCTTTCAGGGGATCTAACACATTTTATTTCTTAGCTTGTGCAGTGGTTATTAGGATAACGTTTACGTGACACTTCACTACACCGATACTGCGAAGTTTCTGTACTGGTGCTTTATCTATTAACATTGATAGGGGACATACGGAGGGGCTGATGCTGTGTGTAAACTACCTTCACTGATTGCACTTTTCATCAGTGGTCCTCCTTTGAGAGCCTCTTCTGTGTTGGAGCGGAAGAGCATTCTCGGGCTGTGTGTTGGGGAGCAATCCTCAGGCAAGGGAGTGCTGCACTCAGTCATGTCCCGGAAAATCATCTCCTTCTCTTCCAGCAAGAGGAGGATCTGCTGGTCCTTCTGCTGAAGTTGTTCTGCAGGACAAATGGAGAAACCACTTAACTTGTCTGGAATTGTAGAGCACAAGATGACCGAGAGATGAGCGCCACCTTGTGGTGTATGGTGGTATATGAGGGGAGGGCACCACAGGAAATGCATCCCATCCTGAGCACAGTATTGCCTCTGTACTTTGTAAAGCTGCCCACCACCCGTTCTGTCCTGTGAAGCAGCATTTCTGATGCAACTGCTCCACACTTTGTCTCTGCTCCTTTCCTGACTGTTTCTCTCTTCGCTACAGTCTCGCATTGGTGCCAAGTTCCTGCAACTGCTTCAACTACAGAATCTAAAGAGTTAATCCATCTTAGGTCTTTTCCTGTACCAATATTTATTCCCTCTTTCTGAAACATTCCACCTGTGCTGCCCTGAGGCTATCAGTTTCTTCCACAGGGCATTTTATGGGTCCTCTATCTGCAATGGGATGGCACAGCTGGACTGCCCTCTATACCCTGCACACTTTTCTGCTGGGGCTCGCATTCTCTTTCAGCTGCCTCCTGTAATCCCCAGCACCCTTAAACCTGCTGTATTTTCTGAAGGTTAGACCACTATCACGTGAGTATCTCAACCAAAAAGAGGGTACCATCAGGACAGCAGAAATTAATCTTCCAGCTGATTCACCTCCAGTTTATGGTTTATTCCTAGCACTGTATCTCCCAGGTTAGCCAGCTTGGTAAAGTGCTATCTTTGTCTATTCTGTCCCATTACTCACATGCAGTTGTCTAGTTTTTTTTTTTTTTTAATTTGTTCTTTGGCAATTTCATACATGTATAAATTGTATTCCTTTACCATAATTTCTTTCCTACCTCTACTATCTGATCATAAGTCATTGGATTCCTACAGCCTTGACTTTGCTGTTTTATTCTTTTGTGACTGATCACCACTGTGACCATGGGTTTGGAACTCACTGGAGTCTGATGAGCTCCTCAATGGGGGCCCTTCCTCCCAATTCCATCAGCAGGGAGGGGTAGAGCCCCTATCCCGGCTTTACTCTCGGGACCCACTGCAGGCATTCATAGGTGCTGTGGAGTGCGACTGTAACCCCTGTGGCACGTCCAGCAGCCAACATTCATAGCCCTTCTCCCTGTCCCGGAGCTCTTGCATTTTTCCAGCTCCTTTCCCACCACCATGCTCCCAGAGCCTCAGACGGAGTGGTGCAAATGTCGTGCTTAGGACTGAGCACTCAACTGTCACGAACTCATTCTCAGCATCCTGAACAGACATACATCTCTGGTTGAGGCTGGAAGTAGCATTTTGATTAATAACCTTATTTCTTCATCCGTCTGCTTACCTACTCATCTCTCACTAACTTATCCTATGGATTTTCTAAGTGGTCCATTTCCAGACGCACATCTACTTCCTCAAGCAATTCTCCTAAAAGGGTTCAACACTTGAAAACAGTTACATTAAGAGTGTAGCACCCTGTTTGTTCCCTTTGAGGTCTCAGTTCCCATCACTTGCCTTTTAGACCATCACTGACCCTTTCGACCACCACTCCTGGCAGACAGATTACGTTCTTTTCCATGTATCTATCCTTTGGAAGCAAGGTAATTTTTCTTCCAGATATAATTTATGCAGCAGGTTTTGTGAGACTTACAGAGGCAGAATGAGCATATGCCAGATATTTTATATGGCCCACCAGACCAGTCTGTGGCTTGTCACTCATTCATATACTATTTGAGTAGTGGTTCCATCTAACCAACTGCACAACAAATGTTAAGGCAGATTTCATCCTTGTCATCCTAATTACAGGCGAATAGACTTGATATTACGGGGGTCTAAAGGTAACCATTTCTTCTCCTCTCCCGTCCTTGGTGTTACTAAACTTTGTTCACTTAACTCCTGGCCTTATTTCTACCCAAAGAAGTTTTTAAAAAAATTAACTAATATATAGTAAAGACAAGAAGACTACCAGGCTCTACTGTTTAATGAGAGAAAGTGTAGTATCAGAACTCTAGAGCCGAGAATGCAGGGTCCAGAATTCAAGGCCAGACAGGATTACATACCGAGACTTGTCTCGCAACAAACAGAAAACAGAGAGGGGTAAGGTTCTGGCTCAGTCATTAAGCCCTGGATGTCTGGCCTTTGAGGCCTTCGATTGTGTCATCTATCCAATGGGAGGCAGACAAGACTATATGAAACACTGTGGGTAACTGAGCACTCCTCCAACAGTGGAGCCCAGTGCATCTGTGAGAGTAACAGCCGAGAAGGCCAGGGCATGGGAAAGGAGAGCAGACTAACTGGAGAACTCCCAACATGGCAAGTTCTCTATGCCAAGGCATAAACAAAGTCACCTGTGTCCAAAAGCCCAAACACCTTCCTAGGGCTGGGATGATTGTTCCTCTGTGTGTGTGTGTGTGTGTGTGTGTGCGTGTGTGTGTGCGTGTGTGTGTGTGTGTGTTTTGCCTGCATGTATGTCTGTACCTCACATCTGTCTGTAACTCCCCTCAAGTTACAGACAGCTGTGAATAGCCATTTAGTGCTCAGAGTTGAATCCAGATCCTCTGCAAATGCAACTGTGTTCGTAACCATGGAGGCACCTCTCCAGACCCACTAGACTATTCTTACTGCTGTTCCATTTCCAGCTTTTTACCTTTTAACTCCCGGGCTTTGGTATCCAACAATCTCTTTTCTTCTTCATTCTCACTGGGAATCCCTTCATCTTCATCTCTGTTCCTGACATCGAAATAAAGCAGGATGAAACAACCAACCAACCAACCAAACAAGATGCCTATGATGTCAGCTATGTGTGTCTTCAGGAAGTTACATGGAGGTACGGGAAGAGTGGAAAAGGCTGGTGTCTCACTTACAAGGAGTTGATTGTATCCTGAATGATCTGAATCCAGCTATTCCGCTCCTCTCTGGAGCTTGCATGGACCTCCACCATCTCTGGATCTTTCACCCCCATACTGATGAGGAACAGGCCTTTCTCCTCATGGGCAACTTCTCTTACAATCAGTTTCTTTAAGGAGATCACTGTTGACTTGTGGTCCTGGACAGAGCAGGGAGGCAAACATAAGACATGCATACGGTACACTAGCTCTTGAGGACAGCTCAGACTTAAAGTAAAATCCGACACCTTTAAATGCATATGACAGTGAACAAAATAAAATCACTTTAACCCTCCTTTAAAAACTCCCCTAGCTTTCAGACAAGCATTTCACCATTCTACTCAATTTTGTACAAGCTCTGTTTTCTGAATGATGATTCTGGAGACACATTCCACAAATAGATTTCTATTGTGACCAAATCACCAAGTGTTCAGGGCATTCAAAAAGAATGAAGGAACATAAAATAACTTTGCAGTGGAGAGGAGTAATAACAAAAAGCATCACAGGAGCACGTAAGAAACTATTCAGAGGAGTCATCTGCTGTGAGTCATGTGGTTTTCAGTGACAAGGTGAGCCACAGCCATATGACAGACATAACAATGCTAGCTGGCCACACTTTACACCCAACCTAGCTGGTCTGAATATGACATTTCAACAGAAGAAGGTAAGAATCCAGCTTACCAATGATGCAAATACGTATTTCTGGTCTTTTTCTTGAAGGAAAACTAAAATATCAGTGAGAAGAACTGCTTGAACCTCTGCAAAGTAGAAGTGGGAGAGAGAAAGACAAGCTTTTCATAAAGTCAGGTTCAGCAATCACTCACCCTCCCCCAACAGTCTGCAATTCTGCAGGATTCAGAGCTGCTCACTGGGATTTAGAGGCATTTTATTCTATCTTTAAAGTCCTCAAACTTATTTTGTTATCTTTGATGAACTATACTATCTAGCATCTTACAAATCTTCAGAAATTGTTGTTTTCAGCAGTAAGTATAATAATAGTATTACATACAGTGAAACCCCAGCTTTTTTCTATTAGGAACACGAGGAGAGAATATAAATTTCAGATAAAAAATGGACAATATAAATTTCTTTATGATATTGGTGCATGGAGAAATAAGAAATTCACACCTTGTAAATTGTGTCACCTGTAGCTTCACCTTCCTGTGATGTTTTAAGGGACATTACTTGACCCACAGAACAGAGGATTCAAACGTACAAAGTGACTTGGCAAAGCAAATAACTGCTTTCGTGCTAGAGGCATTTTAGGCACTTCATAAGCCTTCTCTCAGAAAAGGTTAAGTGATCAGTCCTGAAAAGATACATCTGTATTGCATGTGTATGCGTGTGTGTGTGTGTGTGTGTGTGTGTGTGTGTGTCTGTCTGTCTGTCTGTCTGTCTGTCTCCCATAAGTTGACTTTGGGTACTCTTTCTTACCTTAATTTTTAAAAAATATTTTATTATAATTCACTAAAAGTCTCTTCAACAGAGAAAAATGCTGTTTTTTCTGTTTTTTTGTTTATTGGGTATTTTATGTATTTACATTCAAATGTTATCCCCTTTCCTGGTTTCCCCTCTGGAACCACCCCTTTCTCTTCCCCCCTGCTTCTATGAGGATGCTTTCCCTCCCTCCCACCCACTCCCACCTCACCATCCTGGCATTCCCCTATACTGGGATCAGGTATGAGAGGAGATGGGGATGATATTCATAGGGTCAGGAATTTTCACCTTATTTTTTAAAACAGGGTTTCTTTTACTGAACCTGGCTGGGACTTGTGATTTTTCATTGGACAAGCTAGTCAGTAAGTTTTGGGGATCCTCCTGTCTCTAATCAATGCCCTTCTTACCCAGGTTATAGGTATGCATCACTGCACCTGGCTTTTTATGTTAGTTCTAGAAATCTGATTCAGGTATTGATATATGCATAGAAAGCCATTCAAAAGGTGACTGGCCAACTAAGCTATTACTCTGTACTGCAAAGTTTTAGTATAAAATACTTTTAAGAATAAAGGTGAGGGTCTGGAGAGATGGCTCAGCAGTTAAGAGCACTGACTGCCCTTCCAGAGGTCCTGAGTTTAATTCCCAGCAATCACATGGTGGCTCACAACCATCTGTAATGGGATCTGATGTACTCTTCTGATGTGTCTGAGGACAGCTACAGTGTACTTACATATAATAAATAAATAAATCTTAAAAATAAAGAATAAAGGTGAACTTCAATGATAAATAACAAGCAACCTTTACCAACATACTCCATGAAATATTCTTCTGTCTTCTGCACTCTCCTCTAGTGTGGGAGATGAAACCCTGGGTTCTATGCACACTAGGTAACCACTCTACCTGAGAGCTAAACCCACAGCCCGCAATTTGTAATCTTTTCCAATTTCTCATTATATTAATGGGAAAGAGCAGCCAGGAAACTGCCCAGAAGTGATGTGTAGCAATATTTACGTATGATAAAGCAGAGCCTTTCTCATATCCCTTAGAGAATAAGACTATTAGGTTCACATTCATAAAAAACTGGGTTCAATCCCCAGCACTGCATAAAATAGACTGAGGTGTGTATATACCCAGAATCCTAGGACTTGGGGAGTTCAAGGTGACCCTCAGCTGAGTCTGTGATTAGTCTGGGATACCCGAGATTCTCTTACCTCCTACTCCTCACAAACAGGCCAGAGATATTTTAAAGCCATCCTATCCTATCCTATCCTATCCTATCCTATCCTATCCTATCCTATCCTATCCTATCCCATCCCATCCCATCCCATCCCATCCCATCCCATCCCATCCCATCCCATCCCATCCCATCCCATCCCATCCCAGACAGCTTTAATTGTTGACCTGACACAGCCTACAGTCGTCTGAAAGGAAAGCCTCCACTGAGAATTTGCCTAGACAAAGAAGGCCTGTGGCTATGTCTGTGGGGGAATAGTTGATCATTAAATGCTAGGGGAGGCCTCAGTCCTGCAGGCAGTACAATTTTCTGGATGATCCCAGGCTATGTAACAAAGCTAGCTAAGCAAGAGCCTATGAGCAAGACAGAGAACAGATCGACACCCAGCATTTCTTTTTTAAACATTTATTTATTTATTATGTATATATCATACAGCTTTCTGCCTGCATGTATGCAGCTGAGGCCAGAAGAGGGCACCAGGCCTGATTATAGATGGTTGTGAGCCACCATGTGGTTGCTGGGAATTGAACTCAGGACCTCTGGAAGAGCAGACAGTGCTCTTAACCTCTGAGCCATCACTCCAGCCCCCCAGCATTTAAGTTCCTCTCCTGACTGTGACCTGGAAGTGTAAGCTAAATAACTCTTTCTTCCCCAATAAATTGCTTTTTGTAAGAGTGTTTTTAATCACATCAACGGAAGGGAAATTAGAACACTTTCACAGACATACATACTACAGCAGACTGTTGTAGCTTTGTAGGTAGAAGCGAGTTCAGCGTCTACTGCTGGTAGTCAGTTCTCTTTCACTCCATTACAACAAAACCATGTGTGGTTTTGAGAGGTAAGAAAGATAAGATATTAAGTTTCCTCTTGCTCCAGATCTAAATTTAATTATTTGTAATATATGACATGAGAGCTGAGGGAGGACTATTTGGGAAGGAGGACCAGCAGAAGGCAGTGACAGAATAAACAACCATGTATGTGTATTAAAATATAATGAAACCCATTGTTTCATATGCAAAGAAAAATAATTTAAGGAATATTCAGGGCAAAACAATCCACGTTTTGTCTAAACTATCATAGTCAAACTAAGTTGAATATAAATTGCGTAAGTTAAACATGACACACACTATCAGGGTGACACTTTTGATCCCAGCTCTTAGGAGGCAGAGTCAGGTGGGGTTTGAGGGAAGCCTGAGTGAGTTCCAGGACAGTGCTACATAGGGAAACCCTGCCTTGTAAAGCAAGCAAACAAAAACCAAACAAGGCCACAAAGCCACCAACGGGCTGGTGTATGGGTCAGCGGCATGTAACACTCAAGTAGATCGGGGTTCTGCCACCCCATGCCTACTCAACATCTCTAACCAGACCCTGGAGCTTAAATCCTCATGATGTGACCAGCCCTCCAGCATACAGAGGGACATTTCCTTCACTCCCTCAAGGAAAACGTACATCTAGGCACATCTAGCTGGCTGGTGAGAGCTACAAGGCTGACCCTTTCCGTTTTTCCTCTGGAAAGCGTAGCTGATGGCTCCTTGGGAAACAGTGGGTTGACTTATGCAGCCCATCACCCCTTCTTCAACCTCTTGCTTTTTCAACTGGAACTCCCTACAACGCCACACAGCCGACAGGAGCTAAGACATCTAAGTTGCAGCCTGGACATCAGTAATCTTCCATGTGTTATCATTAGTTGACAAGGTTTTTTTTTAAGTTTACTTTAAAATAATTCAGATATTTGCCCAAACTAAGTTCTAAAAGCATAGTTTCCACTTTGTTGGGTTCTGAGGTTTATATGAGCAGTGTTACGGATCAGAGAGGAACAATCCCAGCCCGTCAACAGGGTGTTCGATACAGTACTGGCTGTTCTGGGCATGAGTTCATAGGGATGTGAAAAAGACTGAGCGGCAAACGTTCTCGCAGGGCAGGCATTCTGGGCAGACACTTACTGTTCTGTATTGGTCTGACCGCGGCTTTCTTCCAGCAGCTGGAACCTATCTGTTTTTCTTTTGAGACTAAACTGCTGTATGAAGGAGAAGTATAGAGCGCAGTCTCTATACAGCAGCTCTCAAAAAATTAGGTCCTAGGAAGAAGGGCAGGCATCTCTGAACTGCCAGCCTGCTTCAAAGACTGCCTCAAAGTGGGGGTGTGGAGAGGGGTTTGGGCTAGTGCCCTCAGACCACCACAGAACAGTAGGGCTGGAAAAAGGAATACCTTAATTCAGGCTTATCACAGGGTATCTGAAACACTGCTGACTAATGACAAGGGACACTTTAAAAATTATCCATGCTTTTTTCCCCACTGCTGTGCAGGCATTGGTAGGTGTTTTCTGAAATACTCCCACAGTTCCAATGTGACTTCCAATGCTCTCTACACTACCCACAGTTACCTTGAAAAACAAACAAGCAAACAAAAAACCAAACGTAACATTGACTTCACCCCTTTTTTGTGTGAAACCCTTTCATTGTGAGCCTATACTATGCCCCATAACCAGCGAGAGCATCAAGTGCCAGCTCCTCAGCATGTGAAGGGCACCTTGGCAGCCAGGTCCCAGCAGTTTCTTGTGTTTCTTATCTCCTATCACTCTCTGAAGTTTGTCCGGGAGCCCTGAAGATGTAACTTTCTCTGGGTTCCCAAGCCCTCCCAACTCCATGCTTTTCCAACCTCCAGTGTTATCTATCTTTTCATTCTTCAAGCCTTACCTCTACTGCCATTTCTCCTTCCTCTTATTCTAGCACCCACCACACTGGAGAACAAGGGCCTCTTTCTTGCATGTTGGAAGGCAGCTGCCTGGCAGGGACTTCTGTTACTATGTCCTAAGCATGTTAAAGCTATGCTAAGGGCAACTTTGTACTTGACAGCAGACACCTATCAGCACTGTCTCGTCCCTGAGACAGAGAAGGAACTATTCCTTCTGACACCTGAGTGCTGTTGGGACAACAGAGCAACCGAGGCCTGCTCGGATCCTCAGCTCACTAGCCTAGGGCTGTGGCAGAAATACTCGAAGCTGTTGGGGAGTTAACTCACATAGGCAGGATGCTTATCCAGTCAAGGTTTGATAAAACTGACCACCTTCATAAAAGTAAGATGTAGTGATGAGTTAAAAAAACAAACAAACCCATTTCCTCAAATTACTATAGGTGCCTGATGAAAAGCGAGAACTCATAAAGACAAACGGAAACCTTCAGTGATCTAGAGAAAAGTGAATGCCACGAATATCATAACATAGTAACAAGCCTAGTTAAAATAAGTTAGACTTGTCTTTCTCAGAGTCTTAGAAGGTCTTTGGAAAGGATGGATTCTCAACCTCCAGACTCACAGTCCCTGACTCAGACAACTCTGACCCCAACCCCACCATGGCCACTCAACACCTCTCTGGGGGAATGTCTTCCCCAACAGTCTACTTCCTGTTGTTGCCCTGCACAGTGTCTGGATGTGAGTCTTAGGAAGAAACCTGGTGGTGTAGTCCAGACGAGTGAGTCTGGATGTTTCCTGTTCTCTGCAGGCACACAGACGCGGACAGTCTTACCTTTCAGCCTTCCTGTTGCGCTCTTCAGAAACACACTTCCGTCCCGCACCAGCTTCTTCCGTCTCAGGTCCTCCTTGGCGAACATCTGCCCACTCTTCATTCTCATGATCGACTTGCTATCTGTCTTTGTGTAAATCTCACCGAGACGCACTTTCTTCTCATAACTTGCCACTTTGCTGTCCACGGCTCCAATCACATCCTTCACCAGGCTCAAGGACTGGGTGAGGTCTTCCTGCTCCACTTCACTGTCTTGGGAGAGAGGACCAGTTCTACTTTAATGGCTCCTTGCACACAGAGCAGGAAGGGGAGGGGTCTGCATCAATCCATCCCCTTGCTGTTTATTACCCTTTCACACCGGAGCCCACACATCAAGTTACACACCTGCCTTTCCTGCTACCAAAGGACGTTAGACGTTCTCAATGCAATGGAAGATATGCAAATATATGCTCCAAAATAAAAGAAACCAATGTTTTAGGGAGAGAGAGCACAGAGGCGAATAACCACCCTCAGTTACATCTCTAACTACTCTCTAATGCTACTGCCTTGTAACCTATAGTGTAACTGATCTAACTGCCTAGGAGAAGCATTAACTGAGGGAAACTACTGCATACAGATTAAATGACACAGAGTAACAATTTCAGCACCCATGAGAAGAAATGGTGGGAAATGCTGACCAAATCCAACGTTACCAAAATTAGTGTTCAGGACATGTAACGTTTTAACAGAATGAATATACGGTCTCTCCTTGCTATCACCTACTACCCAGTTGCAGTGGTTTCACATTACAAGCTGGTATTCCAGGAGGGGAGCCCAGGCCCTGTGCATGTCCAGGAAGCACTCCTGCACTCAGCTGTGCCTCCAGCTGTACTCAGTGCTTGCCTCCTCCACAGTGGGCCTCACTGGCTGCCCAAGCTGCACTTGAATCTGCTCTTAACAGGCCTTACATTTGCAGTTTTGTTTCCCTATAATCTCAGCACATGGGAGGCTGAGCAGGAGTCCTTTGAGACTAGACTGTGGTAGGCAGTAGAACCTGGCCTAAAAAAACTAAAAATGGCAACAAAATAAATAGACATGAAAAGATGCTACATATGCTGGTATGGAGTCTCACTCCTGTAATCTCAGCACTTGTTGGGGATGTTGAAGGAAGAACTACTATGATTTTGGGACAGCCTGGGCCAGAGTGAGAACCTGAGCCCACAAACAGACAAACAATCACTGACATAAATATAGGCTCTCTGGTAGGTCTGCTAGAGTATGACAGAGCTCTGCCACAGTGGTTCCAGAAATCTCCAGATCCGAGTTTACATGGAGACTCACCTTTGGTACATTGCAGTATCCTTTGGAATAAAACTGGGTACTTGGTGATCCTCTGAGTTACAAGTAAAATGCACTCTGGGATTCCCAGCCTTCTTACTACTGAACTGCTCATCTTCTTCTGCAAGGGAGTGAATAAACTGTTAGTCACTGAGTGAGGAAGGTGGCTCTAACCACAGTGGAGTGCTTACACCCTTGACCATGGTGGGGACGCTTGCATTTTCAGGGTAGTACCTTCACAAAGGCTTGGAAACGCTTATCCTTGGTGTACAGGTCTTTGAAGTAGTTGACAGACTGGTTGTGCTGTCCACAGAACTTGCCATATGTCTTCTTTAAACGCTCTGCATTCTCACCTGAGAACTGTTCAAGAAAGAGAACAGGAGTTACCCCATAATTCAGGGTATTATTCTGTAGAAAGTTTCCAGTCTGGTTGTAAAAACCAAGAGTGCTTCCTTCTTTACATCCCTCTCCCCTGCCCCACGTGCATACACACCATCACCATGATTAAATGCGACAGCATTTTGGCAAACTGTTTGGCACTTTTAAACATTTTGAGATTTCAGAAGACTCAAAATTTCTCGTGTAGGTTTCTTCCCTCGCAGTGGAGAGGCAGAAATAGAAACCTGACCATAAGCCAAGTGCCCTAAAGGTTGAGTCCAACCATATTGTGCAGCGCAAATGAGTACCACACATCTAAAGTTTCAGTCCCATCATCAACCATCTTACTAAGGGTGTGTACAAATACTAGGAACCACAGCGGATAATACAGGTCAAGATACCTGTGCAGTCCTGAAGGCAGAAAGAGAGAAGAGACTATGCTGGGGAGGATGGTTCTGTATTTGTAGGGCCTCACGTTAGCTTCATTACTGATTAGGACTATTCGATCTGCACTTGCCAAATGCAAATATCTCACACAGAACAGACATTTGCATCATGCTTGTTTTATTGATTGATTATATATACGTATACTGTAGCTGTCTTCAGACACAGCAGAAGAGGGCATCAGATCTCATTACAGATGGCTGTGAGCCACCATGTGGTTGCTGGATCTGAACTCAGGACCTCTGGAAGAGCAGTCAGTGCTCTTAACCACTGAACCATCTCTCCAGCCCTCATGCTTACAGATTTCCTTAAGGTAGAAACTTATGTAATATTCAGCTGTGCAGTTCTGCCCCTGGCATTTAATAGGCAGCAAATTCTTTTAGAATGACTGAACAGCCTAATAAAGTTATGAAGTGAGGAATATGGACTGAAGGATTCTAGAGAAGAACAGGATTTCTAGTTCTCAGGCAAGCCTGTAATCCCAATTCCTTGGGAGGTGGAGAGAGCCTCAGAATAACAGCAAACACGGCTGGGATGCAGCTCAGTGGTGAGGTGCTGACCTATCATGTATGTCAAGCCCTTGGTTCAATCCCTAGGACTGCCGCCAGCCCAATCTAATTCTTATTTGGCTGTTTCAGGAATTAAGCCTCTGAGTCTATGTAGAAGCAGTGATTTGGTGAAGGAGAAAGACCTACTCACATGTGTGTGATATTCTTATCTGTTAATGAGTACTAGCAATTTTTTTTCTTTTTTTCGGTTCCAAAAACATCTTAAAAATAAATATCAAAGGCTGCCTGTGATAAATTCTGAAAAATATAACAATACTTTTTTGCTGAATTTGTTTGGAGCAGGACCAAAATCAAATCATATTCTGAAAAAAAGTAAGACATTTTATAAAGTGTTTCAGATAGTGTACTGATCAGTTGCTTATGCTTCAGGAGGTCTGAAGACAGATGAGATCCTTTTCAGATGAGCCCTGGGGAAAGCTGAAGACTTCTAACAAATATCCTGCTGTTTCTGATATAGCACTGTTTCTGATGCTTGTGTGGAGGTGAAGAAAGAAAATCCTTTTACTACATACTTCATTAGGTATGCACTTAACTTTTTAAAATGTAGTATAAGCAGAACCCTGCTTTCTTTATTTTACAGAAAAGGAAATCAAGGGTTTGACTAACTCAGTTTGCTAAGTCTAAAAGAAAAACAGTAGAGCTGAGAAGTATAAGCCGGGATGCAGAATTACAAAGCTTCTCTGCTATGGCCAGCATGAGAAAAACTCAAGACCTTCCCGCTGCTCACCTGACTGACAAGCACATCCCCTATCCTCTTGACGAGAAAGTTCTTTTCACTTTTATCCACCAGAGACTCCTTCTTCCGCTCCAGGATTCTCTGAAAGAACTGGCTGTGGATACTGATCAGTTCATCCAAACAGGGGAACAGCTTTTCCACCATCTGCTGCTCAAAGAGCAGATCTGTCATCATGCCCCGGCTGTACACGTCACTCATGATCTTCAGTGTGCGGATGTGATGTAACTCAGTCTGCATCAACTCTACGAGAAGAGAGATCCTGGGTCTTTCAGAGATCCTCAGCTAAGCTGGTGAGGTTAGCGTAATGCTGGATGATATGCCAAAGCAAGCAGCTGTCTCCCCTAAGCTGGCATCTCACTGCTCTGCTGTTGGACTGACTGGACCTCATCTTCTGATGACAGCCCATGAATTCTGACAGTCCTGCATGCTTTCTAAGCAAGTCTTCATTAGACTTGGTCCCTCTTTTTTACTGTGTTCCTGCTTCCTAGGAACTATCGCTATCTCACCTTTCCAGTGTGGCTCAAGAACTGGGTGCTTTTTTAGAAAACAGCTCTTTTGGGGACTGCTGTGCAACCAAGCATATAATAAACGAACTACTGACTAGAATGAGAGGAGCGGAACAGGGCAACATAGGGCAAATGAACACAAGGATATGAGCTGTATCATGTCTCCATATCTCAGTGCTTCTAATGAAAACTTTTATGATACTGCATATTCAACATTTATTTTGCACAGCCCAACAATAACCACTTAAACGTGCTGGACAAGGCAACTCCTTTTCAAGTTCTCTCCCTGCAAAAAGGAACAGTTTTTCTGACTCTCAATAACCCTCGCTGGCATGCAAGCTGGATAGTGTAGACCAAATATAGGCAAAGCAATGAAGTATCTCACCGTAAATCACTTCCTGCCGCTTGACCACATCTTTCTTCTGCTGTTTAAGGAACTTGCTGTCCACTGTCCGGCTCCATGACTCTGCTTCTAGCTGTTTAGAGTCGCTTTCAAAATCTCCCATCAGCTGTCCTTCATTCATGTCTGTACCTACTCCTCAAAATACAAAAAAGAGCAATCTCAGGATCTTGGGTTTCTGACCTCTAAAATTCTGGATTTTCCTCTGGGTGATACATGAGTTCATAAGTAATACAGATTATGTCTCTGTATTACTGTAGAAGATCCTCAAAGAGAATATACCTGATATTAGACAGGATTAATATCAAGTTAGGAGTGATAAAAATCATGTAAATCAAACAAGACTGAAACAGTTCCTTTGTGAAATTGAGATGTGAAGTCCTGCTATCTTTACGCACTGCAACATTTATCTGAGTAGGCTTACAATTGTACAGACACAGAACTGAATGTGTGCAGAGTCGAGGGGAAGAAAAGCATCAGCACTCGAGTATGGCTACATTCATACCAGTGTTTCCTTCAATGGACAGGTGTGACTGCAGTGCATATGCTGTGCGGGATGCTTTACAGGCAATTGAGAGACTCTCGGGGGAGGGGCGGAGCAGACACTGCACTCTGGTAAGTGTGCTAGGAGACACAGAATCTTTACAGACATTTAGTAATAAGGGCCAAAGTTTCCTCTTACCCTCATCAGTAAGGGATTCTGTTGACTCATTGACCTTGCAGATTTTATTCAGTGAGTCTGTTGAATGAGACAGAAATTTCCAGGTGTTTGACATGTTCTCATCGTTGCCAACTCTAAAGACAAAAAGAAAGAAACACTGTCAAATAGGTTCTGGTAAACTCTGGCACACGTTCACAAGTGAACCCCTAAAAAAACTCTAAAGTGAAAGCTGTAGGTTTTATAACTCAAGACAAATTACTCAGGTTCAGAGCAAAATGAAGAATTATTAAAAAGTTTAGAATTACTGCAAACTCGAACTTAGCCCAACTTTTGAGGCTTTAAAAAAAAAGACACACAGCAAGGTAAGTTTCTTCCCTTAAATCATGCACATAATATATGTGCATTATAGAAAATAATTATATAGAAAAAATTCAAAATTAATGATAGACTCTGGAGAGATGGCTCACAGGCCAAGAGCACAATTTGATCCCCGGCAGGCACCAGTACGGCAGCTGACAAGCACTGGTGACGCGATACCCTTCTCTAGCCTCCGCAGGCATCAGACAAGACACAGCCGTGCTTGTGGGCAAAAGACCCGTACAAATAAAACAAATTTATTTTAGAAAATATGAAATAATTACCTTTCTCCCCCTTTAAAAAACATGTCTTTCTTAAAAATTGGAGTGTTTTGTAGAATAAATGATATTCTTCGGGTCTTTTAACCTCAATTCATAAGCTCAAGTAAAAAATATTTGCTCTGTGACATAATAGCAGGTGAAATGCATTTGAACTTGACATTTTCTTTAAAACTGTTTTAAAGTCACAGTGCCAATGAATTTTGATAACATCACAACTTTAACAAGAACACTTTTAGACATAAAAATAGAGGCAAAGCAAACGGAAGTGCTTGTTTTGAGGAAACATTAGCTAACACAGAGGTGACACAACACAAACTAAAGCAGACTTCGCACCCAGTCTGAACCAGGAGACATGTGAGGGCTGTTACATTTTTGATGACTCATACTCGATGGATGGGGGGAGGGGGTGGCGGCAGTGCTGGTGGGGGAGGCGGCTGGAGTATACAGCAAACGGCATCCCAACCAGCCCTTCACTCAATGCTGAACAACCCATGGCCTCCGCAATGTCTGAAGAGCTAGAGCCGAAACTCATGTGAGTGAGCAAGAAGGAACCTAACTGGAGCTGACGGCCCAGAACTCACCACCATGGCAAAGCGTGTAAGGACAGAGAGTAAATCTAAAGAGAAGTGCAAACGTTCATCTGAACACTGCAAAAGCGTGACATCTGAGGATACGAACATTTCTTTTTTTGATCAAAGGAAGTGATTATTATGATCTTGTCACCCAGATGTTAATGGGGAACTCTTTAAACCAACTTACCCAGTAATGTTTTGTATGGAGACACTTTTAGAGAGGGAGACACTCTGCTGGGACCTTCTGTTAGTAAACATTGGTGCAGCAATGGCCTCTTCAGCCAAGAGGACTGCAGACCTAGGGCGCTCCTTGGGCTGTGAAGCTGCAAGGGAAGAGAGAATACTAATTGAAGCATCACCTTTCCACACCCCAGACCCCTAGGGTTGACTTATGGAAGCCACAAAGACATACAATGCTTTAAGTACATTAGCTCTTTCTGTGTAGCCTTGGCTGTCCCTGAACTCAGAGATCCCTCCAAGTGCTGGGATTAAAGGCACAGGCCACCATGTATATTGAGGCTCCGGAAAATCAACTCAGGTCCTCTGGAAGAGCAGCAAGTGCTCCTAATCACTGAATTATCCCTGCTCACTATTTGAAAACATGTATTTTAATCAATTTCTTGAATTTATGGATAGAGAAAAATTAATACCTGTTTAATATACAGTTTTGAGTCTCATGATTTCCTTAACATGATCAAAGAGGAAAGTGGAGCTCTATTCTAAAATGACTATACTGTCATGTGAACACTAAATTATTTTTCCCAGAGCTTCTGTCATAGATATAAATTTATGTATATGTTTATCCTTGGGAGGGTCAAGAGCTAAGGGAAATAAGATATGGGGACTGGTATAATTTTTACAACACTATAGGATACTTTTAACAAATAATGACACAATAATTAATTTCTAATTCAAATTCTATTTAGACACTAGAACACCAGGAACATGGTATGCTACATTATAACTGGTCCTTGCTGCAGGGAATGAAACACACACACACACACACACACACACACACACACACACACACACACACACACACACACACACGAGCTATCAATGAGGAGAACCAGAATGCTATGCATAGCCCTAAATAACTACTTGTACCTGAAGGCTACAGGAGACACAAACATACAATTTGAATACACAGTTGTGCTCATGTATGTGTATGTGTGCTTGCTTATGACAGGCTATGTTGTGATGTCTTTCTCAGTAGCTTCTCTAAATTTTTTTTTTTTTTTTTTTTTTTTTTTTTTTGAGAGTGTTTTTCTCAGAACCTGTAGTTCTCCATTTGGCTAGTCTGGAAGACTAGCAAACTCTGGTAGTGCCTGTTTCTACTGCCCAGACCTAGGATTACATACATAAGCCACCATGTCCAAACCCAAATTTAGGTCTTCATGAATGTCCAAGAAGCACTTTACATACTGAGCTGTCTGCTAGCTCCAGAAATTTACTCTTAACCACTATAATACTGGCATTCCATCTCATCCTGGTTAGAATGGTTGTTATTGAGAGAATAAAATCAACAAACAGTGGACAGGAAGTCAGCCATCATGGACAGCAGTATGAAGTCTCAACAGACTACCACTTGTGCATGTGTACCCAAAAGAATCAAAATAAGCGTGCTATAGGGCCGCCTGCATGCCACTGTTTACTGTAGCACTAGTCACAACAGTTAGGTTATGGAATTAGTTTGAAATGTCTGTTGGATAAATGGAAAAAGAAAATGTGATATAATGGAATTTTATGTAACCAAAACCAAAAATAAAATTATATTATTTGAAGGGAAAGGACTCAGATTGGGATTCATATGTTTAGTAAGATAACTCTACAATATCAGACTTACATGTTTACATATATGAAATTAAAAAAAGGCGGGAGTGGAAGGTAAAATGGGGGCTATTACGGATGAAGAAGGTGAAAACAAGGAGGAATGATGGAGATAAGAAACACTAATGGGGGCTGGGGATTTAGCTCAGTGGTAGAGCGTAAGGCCCTGGGTTTGGTTCTCGGCTCCGAAAGAAAAAAAAAAAAGGAAACACTAATGGGGGGCTGGAGAGATGGCTCAGTGGTTAAGATCACTGCCTGTCCTGAGTTCAAATCCCAGCAACCACATGGTGACTTCTAACCATCTGTAACAGCATCTGATGCCCTCTTCTGGTGTGTCTGAAGACAGCTACAGTGTACTGATATACAATAAATAAATCTTTAAAAAAAGATAAATGCATAATTCTTTAAAAACAGAAACACTAATGGGGGACTGTTCTTAAAGTATATTATTTATATGGAAATCTCATAATAAAACCCAATACTCTATATAGTATTATCAATGTTAAATTATAAAGTTATCTAAGAGGGTCAGAGGCAATCCACATAAAGGACCTTGCTTGTAAAAGATATTTTTAGAAGTTATTTTATCTGATGAGAAAGAAAACATGTTTCTGAAACAGTTGGTAATAGCATAAAAAACATTTTAAGACTGAAACTGTCCAAGGAAGGTGGATGACAGACTGAAGTGGGTGTCAGGCTAGTAGCTGTCTCCATACAAGGATGGATGAGAACCAGACTTAAGATGGCTAAAGGAGATTCACTCTTGGTGGGTAGTCAGGCTGGCCAGGAACTATAGAAGAGAAAGAAGGCACAAGGTAGTGCTTCCAGGCTTGAGTGGGCATCAACATCACCTGGAAGATCTATTAAAACACACGCCACAGGGCTCTACCACAGTGTCTGACTCGTGGTCTAGTTGGAGGTCTCAGAATCCGCATGTGTATTAATTCTTCAGCTATATGATGAGAACACTGCTTTGGATATGTATCACACAGGTTCCCATGAAGCCAACTCATATATAATTACCACTGTATTATTTATGGTAGTAGTTGGAAATAATTAAAACAAAACGTATGCTCATGAAATATATCATGCAGAGGTGAAAAAGCAGCCTACAGTAACTCTAAAAATGACAAGAGTTAAGAAATAATATGAGTATAATTCATCATTTAATGTATAATGTCCTAATTTAATGTGGCAATGTATAAATCAGATAATTTTCAAAGATATACACGACTATAGACATAGCAGACCAGAAGGCTATGCATTAAATATTAATATTAAATACACCAAAATAAGAGAATGGGGACTGTAGGAAAAATACTGTCAACCTAAAGGAAAATCTTACATAAGATGGTAAAGATTAGTTTTGGTTTGTTTTTAGATTTTAAAATTTATTCTGTATGCATGTGCACACACACACATGTGAAAGTCAGATGACAACCGTAGCAGCTGGTTTTCTCCTCTACCCTATGGGTCAGGAGACTAAACTCACTTTGCAAGGCTTGGAGGCAAACTCTTATCTCCTCAGCTCTCTTATCCAACCCAAAATAGTGTTTTAAATGAAAAATTACGTGTGTGTGTGTGTGTGTGTGTGTGTGTGTGTGTGTGTGAGAGAGAGAGAGAGAGAGAGAGAGAGAGAGAGAGAGAGAGAGAGAGAGAGAGAGAATGATTGATTTGTGGACATTGGTTCTCTTCTGCAATGCTGCTCCTAGGGATTGAACTCAGGTAGTCAGGCTTAGCAGCAGATACCTTTACCTGCCTGAGCCACTTTCCCAGTCTCCCATACAGTTTGTTTAAAAGTGTGAATGATAAATATAATTTACTCAGTTTTGTATAACATTTGAGAACCCTGGGAAAGAGAACAACAAAAGAATCATTTATATAATTTCATGAGCTAGATATAAGTTTAACGAGTAAGACCTCATTTGAGTCACACTGCTATGAGATACTAAAATCAACCATTTTCTCTGGTGCTGGAGAGGAACTGAGCTGCACAGGAGTAAGTTGCTCACACATATGAACTCCAGTCCACCTCTCAGCTGATGCACACACTATGAGAGGTACCTTCTAGGAGAACTGGATGGTTTAATTCAAGTTATTGTTCATTGAACGTGGCAGGATAAACTAGTGGCCTAATACACTACAAAATAGGTATAGGGTCTTGCTAGGTAGCTTAGGCTAGCCCTAGCCTCAACAATCTGACTAAGAATGACAAGCAAGCAAAAGCATCAGGTCTGGACAAAACATCTGAGTACACTTCTGAGAGGTGTGCTGAGCTACTTACACTTGTTTCTCATGATGACTGTGGGCAGCGATGATGTATCGTGTGCCTGGAGGCTCCCCTTCGGCTGCTAAAGAGAAAAGAAGGTAAACAGATGCAGGTCGTACTGAAAACCCATCCCCCATCAAGTCTCCAGAAGCCTGGAGTAAAGAGAGACCACTGTGCTGGGTTGTGGCCAGCCCAGCTTGTCATCCTCTGGGCTCGCCAAACGCTGCAGATAAGAGGTTAGGTGTGTCCTTAGCCCCATCCCAGGAATGGTTTTGGTCATCTGCATGGGCATAGCATTCTTCCATTTCCAGATGCCAAAGACATCTGTAGAGCCTTTTCTGGCTTGCAGAAATTACCTGTCCATTATCTCCAATGTACTGACAGTTATTAAAGAAAATCATCTGTGTCCTGTTCATTTGTTTCTTTGATGACTAGCATTTGTAAAGTATTACATCCTTAGGTAGAATGCTAATTTTGGTTAAATTTTGTGAGAGCAAGCACAAAAATACTTTGACAAATTATGAACTTATTCTGAAACAAATCACTAAGAGGAAATAGATCATTTCCAACTGAAAATGAATGCTTCCATATTGATTATAATGATATACAAAAGAGATGCCATTCTCTTTGTAGGTATTGTTCTACAGAACCCTGTGCATTCAGTGTTATCAGATACTGAACGCCACAGGTTGAGAGCTTAGACAGTTGGTGAGTGACGAAGCAGTAAGGAGATGCAAGAACGAGTGGGTATCTGGGATACATTTATCATTTCAATAGCAGCCACTGAATAGCCATGAACTGTTCTTTGCCATCTAGTCTTTCAATTTTTAAGACTGTACCACATACTGGACACTATTCTAGGTACTCAGTCTACTGTATTACTCGATCAAAGATTCCTGTCTGTCTGCTTATGTTCCAGTGGGGGTAAGGTACAAATCAGTAAAGGACAAAAGGACAGAAAGATATGGAAGATTCTAACACTATGGAAAAATGGAAGGAGACTAGGATGAGGGGAACTGGGGAGTGCTGGGTGACAGGTAGCGTTAGTCACCTGAGGGTTGTAGGAACTTCCAGTTTTGGGGGAGAAAAGAGAAACTGAAATGGTATAATTTTTAAGTCTTTACATAAACTAAAAATTTAAAGTACAACATGAGTCAAAATATACATTACTGAGCTGGGAAGATCCTGACACAGAAGTTAGTTATTTTCATACTAGTCTAGCATGGCCCAGAATGAGGTCTGCGGATGACCACTGTCATTTGGGAACTCCTCAGAAAAGTGAACTTCTCAGTCCACTCCAGAATTGGGAATCCTTTTTGGGGAGGAGTTATAGCAGCACATTTCTTTGAGTAAGATCTTGAGAAGGGTTAAGATAAACACTCAAGACTGACAGCACTGCACTAAGTAATGTGGTTACTGATGGGCATCCATGTAGACACACCGGAAGTTCTGAGAAGAAACACAGTTTATGTATGGTTGACAACACCGACAGGCACACAGGGTACCCAAAGGCTTGCTTTCACGTTCACACGGCTCAATGCTGGCATCTCCCATTCTTGCATCTATCGTCTCTATCTATTCTGGACCTTTGGAGAAAAGACCAGGGAGCTTGGTTCTACATGGAGCAGACCCCTCACGCTCCCATCACATATCAGAAGCCTCTGATTCCCACCCGTTGTCCTCATGCTTCTAGATGGGGAAGCCAGAGATTCCAGTAGCACAACCCACTTGCAGAGCTAGTTAAGACAATCATTTAAACAGAAACATAGAGAAATGTTTAACATATGAAAGTTCTAAAAAACATTTTATTTAAAAATTCGTTTGAGACAGGGTTTCACTGACAAATTGGCTAATATCAAACCAAGGAAACGATCCTGTCTCAGCCTCCCAAGTGCTGGGATTATAAGATTGGATCTCTAGTTTAGTATCTTCTTTATTCAAAGTCTCGAATATGGTTCATTTTAATGTTTAGATTAATTTGTTTTCAAATTTGTCACCAAATGATTAAAACAAACAAAATCTACTACAGTCTAAATTCTAACCTGGGGATTTTGCTTTTTTGGGGAGGGAGGGGGCTTTGCTTTCTTGAGGCAGGGTTTATCTGGGTAGGCCTGGCTGTCCTGGAACTCACTCTGTAGCCAGGCTGACCTTGCAGACACTCGCCTGCCTCTGCCTCCCAAGTGCTGCAACTAAAAGGGTGCATCACCACGGCCGACTGATTTTGTTTTTTTTTTTTTTTTTTTTTTTTCTTTTTTTGGGAGCTGGGGACCGAACCCAGGGCCTTGCGCTTGCTAGGCAGGCGCTTTACCACTGAGCTAAAACCCCAACCCCGATTTTGGTATTTTTAAACCACTGCATTTTGAGTATTCTAATAGCTAGAAATATCTTACCTTCATTTTGACCTTTGCACAGGAGACTAAATTTTCTCTGCAGCCTTTGTGGACAAAAGCACCACAACCTGGAAAGGAAGCAGAGGGAAGGTCACAACAAGAAAACTAATAGACCCTGGACTCTGATGCTCACTACTGCTACAAGGAGGTGACAGACTGACACCCACACCCACACCCACACACGACACACACACACAGACACACATACGGAAAAAAAAAACCCAACCAAACCCCAAAACAGTACACCAACAGTACATTTTATAGTTCTTGACTAGAAAGCAGATGTATTTGTGATTAATCAAAAGTCAAGAATTTATTAGACAGGAAACCTGAGAGGCTATCAAAACTAAAATTTAAATGTCTTCAATCAAGATATTATGTCTACAGGGCCCAGAAAACTTTGAGCTGAACTAACCTGTAATTCTCCTCTCTCAGGAGGAGGTATCAGAAAAAACCATGTAAACAAAGGAAGAAAGCATCCACAGTCCTACCAAGCTATGGTGCCTACGAACCACAGTGCCCAGCATGGTGTGATAATCAGACAGTAGGAGTAACCAACAGTTCACTATGTGGACTCACCAAGATGCAAACCTAGCCAATTACAGCTCTTGAAGTCACGGATCTTGGGGGAGAATCTACAATCACCACTTAGCTATACCAGCAAAATCCCTAACTATGTTCTAAATATTTGTCTTTACAGTTTAGGTTAGTGCAGTCCTTAACCCTCATTGAGGAGCTCTTCTTTGCAAGAGACAGAGGTCATTACAGAAAACTATAACCAACCAAAATGCAGAGTTGTGGAGCTCAGTTCCAATGGATACATTTACAAAACAACTCCCATACCTAAGGCAAAGGAACACTGCCCAAGATGGGGTGAAAAGATTCTAATAGTCTGAAGATCAGGGAATTTGCCATGAGATTGTGTCTCCTAGGATGTCAGAAGATATACTCAAAAAAAATCTCACCAACATGAGTTGAAAAAGGATAACAATAATACATAAGCTACACAAAATAATATGTATTTTGTGTAGAGGGGTTCAACTCTACAAAAAAGAACTATAGGTAACTAAGGAATGCTGAGATCTAAGGAAGAGCATATTGCCTGGTTAACCAATACCAAATGGTCAAACATGAAAGCATACATACAAGTAACATTACTGAGCAGGCTGTACCTATATATTTACGAGCATGCACGATGCATGCGAGTACATCTTTAAGAACAATTATTAAGAAAAGAGGCCATGAATTTGAAAAAGGAAGGGTATGTCAAAGAGTTAGGAGTTTGGAAAGTGAAGAAGGATATCACATTTCTTTTATCTCAAAAGATAAAAGAAATAATGAAAAATGTTTAAATTATAAGAAAACTTATCAAGCTACTAAAAGGAGTTGTTAAAATTTCAGGACAAGGACCTAAAGATTTACCAGCTCATGCCTTTCTCGAGGTCTCAAATATTCTGAGCTTTTGTACCCAACTCTCTGAGTGAGAAGCCATGTGAGAAAGGTAACTAACTACGACTCTCTCAAACCACCCCTGGGAGCCCTGACTCAGGAGAATGTGAGAGATTTCCTGAGACAAACCAGATTCAAATTTACCAATGACACATTTTATCTCAGAGTATTTTTAATTTTCCATTCCCGTGGCCTCCAAGGGCCGCTGATGTCAAAACCACGCTCTCTGTGCCCCAGAAAGGTCATCAGCTCTTCCTGCTGCAATGAAGTCATAAAAACAGGTTGTGCCAAGAGGCCAGAGGCAAAGCACAAACAAGCAAGAGCTCTGTCTTTGGGGACAGCTGTGAGGCGTGTGTCTCCTGGGAAAGGCTCACTCAGGAAATCAGACAGCACTGCACTAGGTACCGCTGCTGCAGGGAGGACCACAGGCCTTGTTCTAGCCCACAAGGTCAAGATGTTCTTGGACTTGGAGGTTCGGACCCATGTATGGACTGCACATAAGAGGAACTTGCTGCTGTAAGGGGCCTGCCAGATATCTGGATCCTGAAGGCCTTCCCCATTTCTGCAGTAGTTGTTACTGCAATGTCTGCTTGCTTCCCAGGTCTCTTCCTGACCACTAGCAGTCAGTCAGCACTGGGATTTTCTGAGGTTTTCCTCCTGTTCTGAGGATCTTGTACTCTCTAGTGCAGTGCGTGGATCATGATTATCTATTCAAATGTCTATGTATGTGTAGACCCACAGCCCACTGTCTGAGCCAAATGCCCTGACATAACCTTCGTGACTACATCTGAAAGTTACTGCGTCAACTTACTAACAAGTAAAAGGAAACAGAACACACAGCAAGCAAACCAAATTTAATTTAGGTTTAATTCTGATTACCACCATGAGCCCAGAATAAGTTCCTTCTCCTCAAGCTTTGGTTTCTATATCTAAAAAAACAAAAAGAACCGCATTCCTCATTTTAAGTACTGTGAAGATATGGCAACAAAGAAACTCATCCCCTAAAATCAACACAATTACTTTGGAAAGTCGTTTAACAACATCTAATGAGGCTCAGTGTATGCCAGCTTTATGAATTACCACTGAGTCTAGTGCCATACACAAGGACCCAAGGATGCCCTTGTGGCACTGTCTGAGACAAAGTGGAAATAATCCCATATCCTAAGAAGGAGAACAGCTTGATGTGTGTAAGAAAGTACCACAGAGGAGCTAAATGCCAGTATCTATATCTATGTGCTCAGTATTTCAATTCTCTACAATAGAACATTGGGGAGAATAAAGCAAATTGCAAAGTGAGATGCAAAAACAACAATAAACCAACCATTGCATTTAAACTTTGTTCATATGAGGGAATTATAAGCCAAATGCTTATTTGAAGGGAAGAAGGAAGACTGACATAGGGAAACAAATTCAATTTTAACTGTGAAGCTGCATTTCTTTAAAAATGACAGATGAAGCACTCTATCAAAACATTACACACCTTTCCTTCCTTCCTTTCTTTACTGTGGTGACAGAGATCAAATACAGAGCCTTATACAGTCTAGGCAAGCACTCTATCATTGAACTATATTTTTACATTTTAAGTTGGGGACCAACAAGTTCCTACTGCTATTACATTGTCTATGTATAGTATCTGTATTAATAGCTTTTACATAAAAAACTATCAAACTTTATTACTCCCAGAAGCTCCTGAGATTCCCTTATCCTTTGAAAATAGTAATTTACCACATTTGTGATACATTATACTGAAATACTAATTTCAGTATCACAGTTACAAAATGTATCCTTTCTTTTATTTAACTCTGATGGTCATATCCGGGACGTTGATGGGCAGGCAATGAGAGGATATGGGTTTGAGAACTTGACACTAATTCTGACCTGTAAATGTGACAAACTAAAACAGTCCTGACCAAAACCACTTCCAAGCTGGGCCTCTTCTGTTCCTTTCCTCCTAGATTCAACAACCCTCAGAAGGTTTAGTAGTGCTGCTTCTTAGGGGGAGGGGCACTGTTACTTTTAAACAGACATTGGCAGGTCTCATGTTCTAGGGACACTGTTTGAGATCTAAGAACAATTCTACTTCATGAGACACAAAAGTAGAAATAACATCTTGAATGTGCTTTCAATAGAACTTTCACAGTCTTTAAATCCACAACCTAGCTGAAATTTTTATTATGCCCAGGATTACAGCCACAAGTCACAGTGATAAGTAACTCACATGGCTGTCTGTTTACCACACTGAAGCACCTACTTGAAAAACACTAAACTCATCAGCGAGGAGTCCTGGACTCAACACATGACGCTTTTAGTACTAGGTGTGAGTGGACTTGAAATGGCTAGCTCCAGGGACACCAGCCACAGTCATGGATTTACAACTGTATCATCACAAGAAGTGAAGGTGAGTCTAATATATTTTTAAGTACACTGCCACAAACCATGCCGTATTGTTAGGAAGACCAAAGAAAACATACCCGGGCGCTCCTGAGAAGCTGGAACCCACACTTACTGCCCTTTGCTAAGTACTTTTCTCTCTCAATGGTTATGCTTAAATCCGTGCTAAACCTTTTCTTTTCCTTTCCTCTCCTTTTAAACGAACTTCAACATTTGTTAAATGTTCATAACAAAGAAAAAGCTGATTTGGTCTTCTTTATATTTAAAACAGTGCCTAAGAGCAGTAAGTGGAATGATTTCATTATTTCAAAATTCTACAAAAAGTCACGAAGTACAGTGGTTCATAGATTAGAGCTGACCCTTAATAGCATTTCTATGAAATTAAAAGCAGTAGCTCAGTCTGCATCCACCGATCCATTTATTTATCCCCTCCCTATCTTCTCTTACATGGAGACATCTAACAAAAGAAAATGGGGCAAATTTTTATGCCTGGCAATGATTTTTTTTGGGGGGGAGGTGTCATATCATGCATGATAGATCTTTGGGAAAACTTACATATCATGCACTTTTGTCAGCAGAAAATCTGTCATACGCAGCCGGACTTTTGAAGAAAGGATTATTAAAGCACTTTAGTGCATTGTTTTGTCTACTAGCAGCAAAAATCTATGTGGGGACATACGGGGGGGACTTGATAGTTTTTTTTAAGGACACATGGCCTTTAAGAACAAATAGAAACATTTTCCTCCTATGGGAAAATGGAAAACTCTAATTCTAACAACAAGAAAAGAAACGCCCCCAGAAACGAAGCCAAACCAACCAACCACACAAAATCCAACCGACCCATGGAACTAACAGCAACTCTAAAACACATGCGCCAGGATTCCTTCTGGAACATCTTGTTTAAAATCACTGGGGACTCTGAGGCGCTGTCTGGTCTGGACTGATAGTACTTGTATGCTAAAAGCATGTGAGACGTTCTTAGTAGCCAGCGTTAATAACCACAGTGCTGATGTTCAGCATGCGAGGAAAGCCACAGAAAGGAGCTAAGCCACTTTGGCTAACTGCTCCTACAGCAGTTTTTCTTTTTCTTTTTTTAAATAAGAACACAGTAAACAGAGTGAAACAAAGTGTTCTTGTTGATCAAGAATGGACTTTATTGCTCAAACTTTTTATTTACCTTCTTTTCTCCTAAATAAAAGGAATCTTTTCTGTAGGCAATTGTTTGTGTTGACTATCTCACAGAAGCAATGGATTGGTTCTAAATTCAGAAACCATCCAGTTACTGAGCTGTTGCTTCTGAGGAAATCCAAAAGAAAACCCAACCATTGTGCATGTCTAATTAATGATTCCTACTTATGGTCCAGTTGGTCTATTGTCTAGTGTCTTAGTCAACAGAAAGAACTCACCACAGAAGTACCCAGAAGATGCCAACACAAGAGAATACAAACCAACAATGGTCTCAATGTGATTTTACATCTGTTAAAAGCAAACAAAATAAAACCGCTGGCAAGATTCAAAAGTTTGAATGTAACAAATTCTTTAATCTGAAGGACTCCACTGAGCTTTCCACAAAATAAACTATTTGTGGCAGCCAGAGAGAACAGTTGATTAGTCACAGATAGCTTTACATGGTGTAGAATGAAGAACTGCAAAGACATTATTTCTCTGTTAACCCTAAACCAGGAGTACAGTTTAGACTAAGGAAAAAACCCCCCCAAGGTTTCTGCTGAATTCATTTACTCTGAAATGTTCCCAAGCAGAGGGTTAGGCTTTTGGTTAAACACAGAAGTAGACTGCTGAGAGCACACAGATGATCTTCTGCTCACTATTTTTTTGTGGCCATTATCATTAATACTTCATTAATACTTCTGTGTTATTCCACAGCAAACTGCACATAAAGTGCTGTTGTTGATCAAGAAAGGGTCTTTTCTTCAGGCAATTGTTTTGTGTTCTGAGAGACTGGGCCTGGGTAATCCTGTGGTCTCAGTAATGATGACTTCATTGAGAAGTCCATCTTACCAATCTATTAGTTATTTGCAAGGAGATGGATAAACGAATGTGCAGAGTAAGTCAGGAGTAAGTCACTGCAAACCATCATATTACACCTCTGTCCTGTCCTACACTCGATCCTTTACAAGTCAAAGCCTGAGAGAACGGCTGTTAGGGTTATGAAGATCTATCTAGTGGTCAGAAAATGGGTTTTTATTAAACAAAAAGAAAAACTGCGGTCTTCTAAAAGCACAGTAGTTTCCTAGGAGGTAGGTGACTAACTTGAGGGGTGTTACATTTCCTGAGAATCCTGGGAAGATCCTGAACATGAGTGGCGGTAAAGGGAAAAGACAAAGGGTACTGAGTCCCTGGATTACTCATATTTTCCACTTCCTGCAAAGATCATAGATGGGGTTTCATAATGCAAATATGCACGGCAGGGCCTGTCCTTCAGGAAGCCGGGGGAATCAGGCAATTACCTTCCTTCTTTTGGAAGGAGATCCAGACACTGTTCCATTGCCTTTCATCCTCTACTCCTACCACTTTTCCTCCCACAGAAGCAAGATGCACACAACCTTACTGCTACCATCCCAATGGTCAAACCACTCCAGCACTGCTTCCAGAGCTCGGCAGTGGCTGTGGCTAAACACTGAGTTCCTTCCTATCTTGCTGATGTGGGGCGACTGCAGACTGAAAATGTATTTCTGGACCTTGGCTGGGGATTGTCGTGGTTTCACTATTCCTAAAGGGGGTTTCAGGTAACATCCTGCACTACTGCTTAGCTCACAAGTTATAGTACGTAGGATGATAGAAACCTGGACCCCAGGCTTATCTACAGTAGGATTCCAACCAGAGTCTGGGAGAGATTGACAGGCTGCTGCTTCAGAAGGTCATAAAATGCAATTTCTCTGTATCTACAGCCTTTAAAACTCTTGACTCTACTCAAGGGTCTCAATGTCTGGCTTTTATTATATATGCTTCTCTTTTTTTATGTTTTTCTTTTTTTCTGAGATAGGGTCTCACAATATAGCTCTGGCTGTCCTGGAACTTGCTGTGTAGACCAGGTTAGCCTTGAACTTACAGAGACCCACCTGCCTCTGCCTCTTGACTCTCGACTTGATTGGACTGGGAAAAGACTCATTGCTTGTCTCTGTATGGACATTTCCACAAAGACTTGATTGGACTGGGAAAAGACTCATTGCTTGTCTCTGTATGGACATTTCCACAAAGTTACTTGGCAGGGGAGGCCTCCCATAAATGTAAACAGAACCATCCCACAGGGCGGAGACTCCGATAAAACAAGAAGGGGGAAAAGCTAGCCAGTGTAGGCATTTTTTTTCTAGTTTCCTTGGCACCATGTTGTGACCTGCTCTGCTTTGACACATCCTTCCTAAGAAGATGAACTGGAACTGTAAGTCAGAATAAATAACTTTTGCCTTTCAAGTTGTTTCCCTCAGGTATTTGTCAGGAGATGAAAGTCTAAGTAATAAAAAAAGTACTTGGTAGGAGAGAAGCAGGGTCAGATCTGTAGCTAACCTGACCATGTAGAAACTTTTAAGAACTGGTCTATGAACATTTCAAAAAAGCCCCATAGAAGTCCTAGATACATGGGCCATAATTTAGCTAGAGATTCTGTTGTGAATGCAAATGCCCAGAATGCTGATAGGGAGGGGATAGGAAGACTGTTCGGGAAGTGATAGGAGTGAGAACAACACTGGAAACTGGACTAATGACATTCATTTTAAACTGTGGCACAGAGCTTGTATTTTAAGCAAGCCCTGAGACTTACGAGGCTAAATTTGAAAGTGACAGACTAAGGGGAGGTCCCAAGATCTGACACCATTACTGAGGCTATAGAGTGCTCACAGAAAGGGACCTATCATGACTCTCCTCCAAGGACCCAACAAGCAGCTGAAAGAGTCAGATGCAGATATGTGCACCCAACCAATGAACAGAAGCTGCTGACCCCTCTGGTTGAATTAGAGAAAAGCTGGAGGAAGCTGAGGAGGAAGAGGGCAACCCTGTAGGAGGACCAGCAGTCTCAATTAACCTGGACCCCTGAGATCTCTCAGACACTAGATCACCAACCAGACAACATACACCAGCTGAGATGAGGACCCCAACACATATACAGCAGAGGACTCCAGGGTCTGGGTTCAGTCAGAGAAGATGCACCTAATTCTCAAGAGACTGGAGGCCCCAGGAAGTTTGGAGGTCTGGTGGGGTAGGGGCATCCTTGTGAGACACGGGGGATAGGAGGAGGAGGTATGGGATGTGGAACTGTTGGGGGACAGGGGTAAGATAGGAAGGGGAATAAAATCTGGAGTGTAAAAATAAAAAAAATTTAGTGGAGGAAATTTTGCAGCCCAGCTTCAGGTTGTGGCTTGCAGCTAAGTTTTTTTTTGGTTTTGCTTTTTTAAAGTGAGAGTTGTAAGCAAAAAAGCATAGAGGAAAAGTTTTGAAGTTTGTGCAAAATTGGAGCCAAGGAAAAAGGAGCTGCTGAAAACAATACAGCCACAACAAAGAAGCCGAGGACATTGAAGGAATAGGGAAGATGTCTTGAGGACATCTCTGGACTCAGGAACTGGCTGGATCCCCCTAAACTGTAGAGGTGTTTTGTTTTTTTTTTTTTAATTTTTTAAATCAATCAATCATGTATGACTGTTTTGCCTGTGTATGTGTGTGTGTGTGTGTCCATCTGTCTGTCTATCCAGTATGTGCATACATTGTATGCAGAATCCAGAAGGCATCAGATGTTTTGAAACTGGTGTCACAGACAGCTGTGAGCAGCCAGTGCTGCTGGGAATGGAATTGGGGTCCCATCGAATAGCAACCAGTGCAATTAACCACTGAGCCATCTGAGAGCTCTGGGTGCAGAAGTTGTAATTCTCTTGAAAACACTGTTTTGAGAAGAGAATTCCAGGGCTACCTGTCAGGAAGTGCTTGAAAGGCTAATCTTAGGGAACATGACCCAAGAAAGGATTGGACCAAAGCAATCAAGATCATACTCAAGAGGACCAACATTAAATCCTGTAATTATATGCCAAGCGTCTGAGGCATAAGGTAGCATTGGCATACTCTGAGGGAAGTGTTTCCTCAGGTGTATTCTGAGACCACTACATCTATGTTTCAAGGGAGCCTGGTTACTGCTTGAGCTTGTGGCAGTCCTTGACTTTATTCACATAGGCTAGATTTGGAGATAGGCAGGATCCAAGAGTTACAGAATCATGGGCCTTCTACCTTGATTTCAAAGGAAGGCATAGAGATGTAGCAACATATAGCAGAGTTGGTGTCCTAGAAGGAAGCCCCTCAAAGGGCAATGCATGAAAATTGTGGAGGCGAAGCAAAGGCATATGGAATGTCTACCAAGGTGCAGATAATTAGCGAAGCCTTCTCTGAGGAGAGGGTTGGAGAAATTGCAAACAGCAATGCTATATAGGCGAGGCTGCTCAAGACCTCTGGGGCCTCCGTCATACCATTATATGCTTCAGATGGTGGACGCATAGCTATGTGACGTAACATTTGCATGGTGGGTACTGATCTTGCTTTGGTCCAATCCTTCGTGTTATTCTGCTGTACCTCTTTTTCTGATGGGAACGTATATTTCGCACCATTGTATATCTTCAATATTCAATTTCTTTTCTAATTTTATAGGAGCTCATAGCTAAGGCTTTGCCTTGAGTCTCTGAAGAAACTTAGAACTTCTGAACAGCACTGTTAAGACTACATGGATTGTATATATTTTGCTTTATTTGTTGTCCATGAACCTTTGGGGTCCAGGGATGGGATATTATGATGTGAGGAGATGTGTTTGGATATCAATTTGAGAAAGGCTAGATTTGAAATAGTTAATGTTGTCAACTTAGGGGCTTGATGAAATGTACTTCCGAGTGTCTGTAACGGCTTTTTAAAAAAGATGAGCTACAGGAATCTGGGGCTATTCTCCCTGAATGTGGATAACACCACCGACAGAGTAGGGCCCAGGTAAAAGGAGAAAAAGGAAAACGCCAGGCAGCAGAGGTACTCTCTATGCTTAACAGACACCATGTGACCTATGCTGCTTTACCACGCCAGTCTACATAATGGACAGAAACTACTAAAACCTGAACTAAAACTAAAACTAAAACTTCCCTGCCTTAAGTTGTTTGGCACTGATATCTGGTTACAGCAACAAAAAAAATTCACACTAATAAAATGTGTATGCAATGTGTATGTGTGTGTGTGTGTGTGTATAGTTTTTCCAGCATTTTAATATTTTATAATATAAAGTAGTTCAGTCTGTTTTACAGATGAAATTCCTTGACTATCAACTTGATACTACCAGCCAAGAGTTATGGCCTTAATTAACAGAGACCCTCCACTGAAGAGAGTAAGTGACTGTGGAGAGCTCATCCCTAAATCTGTATCTACACGTCACAGCTCTCAGGGATGCTCCTGGAAGAGGAGGCAGAGAGAGTAGAAGTCTTCTAGGAAACTGTTTTCTGGACCCTTGCACATATGAACTCAAAGTGATTTGGACATTATGCACAAGACCTTGAAACCCAAGTCAAAGTCCTATCACACAGGGGCCAAGACGGGCACGGAACCTCACCACTAGCTCAGATGCTATTGGCATGTGATAACTCCTGGAAGAGAAAGGGTCAGTTTTCTTGTATAATTATGACCCCTGGTAGGTGGGCATGTTCAGACTAGATGGGCAACACCAATTGGATTAGATTGGGGCAGGAAGAAATCTCCAAGTCTGATGGTAAGGGATGGGTAGATGGTTAAGGGAGCAGTTGGGATGTGCGAATATATTCAAGACATACTGTATGAACTTTTCAAAGACTTGTGGTCTTTTAATGTTTTTCTAACATTAATGACTCCCACGTTAGTAAAGGCACTTTCATAAGGAAGAGGAGGGAATATGCAAAACAACACTTTAGAGCACAAAAGTAAATTTTTATGGTTGTTTTTCTCCCGGTGATGGGAAGTGAACTGAAAGATACACCATGGTAGACCAGCAGTCTGTTAGTGGACTATATTCCCAGCCACCGCAGCCCTCATTTATAGTGACTTCTGTTATGGTTTGAATGTGAACTGTCCCCCTGCCCCCAGAAATATGTTTTGGGCACGGGGTGGTCACGTGGTTGAACTGCTTTAGGAACTTACAGATCTTTGGGAGATGGTGTCTAGGTGGCAGAGCTGGCAGACATAGGTACCTAGGGAGGGCCTTAGGATCATTCCTGCCTCTCTGCTTCCTGATCTACCAAGACCGAGAGGAAGCCTCCACCACATACTCCTGACACTGCCAGCTCTGTCATGCCTTCTGTACACAATGGAATTAAACTGTTGACAAAGTAAATGTTTTCTTTCTGATGCTTCTGTCAGGTATTCTGTAACTAACCTGAGCTTTTAAAATGAGAAACAAAATCAATGAACAGGGCAACAGACTGCTGCCTCACTCAGTACTCATGGTGAGAAGCTTCACTTCACACGCAGACTGAGGGAGAAGAGGTGCTCCTCACCCAGGAAGTGGGCCAGCAATACTGCTCTTCATCTGTTCAACTTCAACATGCTGTGATGAATGATCCCTTGTTTTGTGTTAGAAAATGTGAAAATAGACAGCTACAGAGTCTTGTGAGAAGCCATGGATCAAAGACAATACCAATCATCTAATAACTAATCAGAAAGTAAATGGCAAACCTGAGGCTTGATCCTTACAATGTGCTCCTTATTAGGTATAGTGCAAGGTCAATGTAGTTTTAACATCAAATGTTCTGGTTTGATATGCTAACATGTTTTACTGACAGATAGTATGGTTAAAATAAAAGAATGCTATTGGCTTCTGCTGTGGGCAATGAAATTAATCCCAACACTGAGAAGCAGACTGTGATCTGTGGACTAAAAGCAAAAGTGTTGACATTAACACTAAAGAAAAGAGTCCTTATTAGAACCTGGGTCCCAAAAGGAGATCACTGTGGGGATACTGGACACGCTGGACAGAGTTAGTCTCCTGCTTTGTAAGGCATATCTGAAACTTACTCCTATGTGATGTTCTCAATTTTCTGTTAAGTCAGACAAGACGGATATTGATAATGTGTGTGATCTTTGCCTAAAGGAATGCATTCTGATTTGGGTGCTTTTCTCTTTAAAGAATAAAACAAATAGGGCTGTGGATTACTTCTGGGAATAGAACATAACCTTCAAATCGATTTTAAAAAAATGTATGTGACCAAGCCTCTTTAGAAATGTATTCTCCTAATGGCTGTGGCTCAGGTAACCCAGGCTAAAGGGTTTTGCTTGCTGTAACTTCACTCCTCTTCTGTATTAAACAAAGCAAGGAAGTCAAAATCATTTCCAAACTTTAAATCTGCCAATATAAACTCTTCTCTTAGCACTTCTAATTCTAGTAAGTTAATTATTTTGAGTAATAGATTACTCGGAGTGCAAAATAAATGACTGAAAACAAGATATCACGGTACCTCATGTGAGGCTTAGCCACAGTCTCATCGGCATGTGTTGCAGGTTTAACATGAGACAAGGTACCACAGCCTCCTAGTTGTCCTGGGCCAACAGCAGCTGATTCCCAGTTTTCTAACCTCTGAACAAAGTGGCTTTCTTGTTTTACCTTGCTGTGCTTTACAAATATAATTACTTTCTATGCGTACAATGACACAACTTTGAGAAATACTGTCTTAGAACAAATATTTGTAAGGTATAGTATGTGTGCCAGATCTGGCCTGTTGCTTGACCTTGCATCCATGAGCTATCAATGGCTTTTATATTTTAGATGGTTGAAAAAGAACTAGCCCCATAGGAAGGCCGGCAGTCTCAACTAACCCAGACCCCAGGGAGCTCCCAGACTGAGCCACCAACCAGAAGCGTACATACATGGGCTGGTCCACAGCCCCCAACACATATATATATATACTGGTCTGGCCTCTGTGGGGGAAGATGTGCTTAATCCTCAAGAGACTTGAGGTCCCAGGGAAGGGAGAGGCCTGGTGGGGGGGGCACCCTCTTGGAGGCAATGGAGTGGGGGGGTGGAAGGAAGGAATGATGAGGAACTATAGGAGGTAGGACTGGGATGGGGGATAGACTAGAATGTAAATAAATAAAATAATAAAAAAATTATTGAAAAGATGAATATGACATGTCATGCAGAGTTTAAATGTCAGTCTATAAATAAATTTTTCCTGGAATGAAGCCTTTTTTGTTGCTATATCTATGGCTACCTTTGTGTTGCAATTGTAGATGAAGTAGCTGTGACACACACACTGGTTATCTGAGTCATGTACCAGAGACATGGAGCACATGTGCACATGCAGACACTCTCATCTGGTAGCCATCATGATTTAATGCTGGCAAACAGCTGGGTCATATTCCAAAAGACCAGATTCAAAAACAAGTACACAAGGGCTAAGAAACAGCTTAGAAGCAAGATTGCTTTTCTATACCAGGCCCTGAGTTTGAATCTCTAAACTGCGTGTATGTGCATGCATAAAAATAAGTGTGTATGATCTGACAAAAGATCTGAGAAGCTTTAAGGTTCAAGGCTATGTATTGCTTTATTTGCCAGATTTCTTGCAATACAAGGCGGTTGATAAGTGCAGATTTTGAAACTAGAGATGTTTGAAAAGAAATACATATATTGCATGTTACATAATTACAATTTGAAAAAACACAGACACAGACACACACACACACACACACACACACATACAAGTTACTTCTCCACACAAATGAGGAAGAGATCAGGGGTGGGATGCACAGGAAACTAAAAACAAACCAGCTTTGGTGAGGCAAGGCAGCCTCATCGGATGGGAGGAAGAAGCATGTCTCTTACTTGCACATGTGTAGGCGTCCTTGTTGGTGAAAGGCTTCATGCACTGGCTGCAGTTGATGGGACCCACAATAGGAATGGGGCTGAAAGTGTGCCCGTTAAGAGTCTTTTTATCTTTTTCCTTCTCTTTAGATTCCTTCTCTTTTTCCTTAGTTTTATCTTTCTCTTTTTCCTTTTCCTGCCAAAGAAAAGAATCAACAGTTAACTGAGTACTGGAAGGAAGGCCTTCCCCTCACCTGGACACAAAGACAGCAAGTGGTCAAGGGAGGGTGGTGGCTATTGTGGACAGAAATGAGGAACAATGCCTGGGCAACATTTCATCAATTTTCAAACATTTGAGATCACATTAGAAACACTTATGAGTTCTGAGCCATCAGGGCTGTTTATATTAAGGGACACAGGGCAGAATCTACAGAGGAAGAGCTCTTCTTAGTAATGTACAGCATAGTCCACACAGAGCTTTTCTTAGTACAGCATAGTCCACACAGGATATGCAGAATTTAGGACCAGTTTAGAAAGAGAGCAGAGGAAGGAAGGGAGCCATTCTGGATAAGCTTGAAGAAGAAAAAAAATGTCATGTAGACAGTTTAAAAAGTTCTGTGAGGTTCCTCTCTAAGTTTTACACACTACATGTATGTCTCCGAGAAACGAGGGCATTTCCTTCCTTACACTAATCAGAACTATTAGATAACTCCACATATACTGTCTTTTACTACTCAGAACTCAGTAGGTTATCAGATATTGAATTTGGTTCAATGTTCAAGTGGCGACAGACAGGGTACTGAGAGGAGGGCAGAAGACTGTACAGATGTAAAGAATAAGGTCAGTTCTAAGCTCTACTAATGTGGGACTATGGGGAAGTTATTTCTCTAAGCCCTAGTCATTTCATTTGCAAATGGGACAGGTGTCCATTTATAGTTATTGTTTGTAATAAGAAGTAACACACAAAGCCTAGCACATATTAAGCAACATTTAATACATTATAGTAATTATTTATACCACACTGAAAATGAGTGCCATCAGCATATTAACTCTGCTAACTCAACACAGAACTACAATCTTCTGAAGTGAAGGAAAGGACATTTTGACTTGTTGGTAGGAGACAAGAACACAGGAGCAGTGGTAAGGATGCTGGTGCAAAGCATGGAAAAAGAGAAGTTCAGAAAGACATGAGGCCTTGTCAGGAACCTTCCCCAGACCGCCTTCTTGTCTCTTCAAGCTGATTACTACAGCCCCCACTTCCTCTCAGAAGACTGGGCACCCAGGGTAGGGATTCCCAAGATTGATGGAATAATTCCCTTACACACTAACTAGACCACCAAGTGCTACAATCTGTAAAGGTGAATTTTACCTACAGTTATATACTAGGACTACAATCTAAAAATAAAAAATACCCCAAAAATGAGCTTCTCAGAGTGAGTGACCATGACAATTACTAATCAATGCCACCTGCGGAGGTTGTCTAGACACACTTGATGGGCAGGTGGGCATCATGCTTCCTACTCTACAACAGAGGATAATTCATGACACTTAAAATGATCAATAGTTACGATGTGGCAGGCTCTGAAATAGGTAACTTCCATGTATTTTCTTAGGACAGGGCATTGTTCTAATTTGGATTTGAAGAGATTTGAAGGCTTAGAGATGTCTCATAATGTGTCTTGTAGCACAGAGCAGGAACTATTTAAACTGGAATTGATGCAGTTTGGGCTCACTAAAGCTCAGCTCTCATTCACCACCCGTACTGTGAAGGATTGGCAATGTCCCTTGCGTTGCAAAGGATCACAAAGCAATCATCAGTACCAAATCGGAACTCAGAATCATCTGATTTTCTAAAGTTCAGAACCCACCCAATATATGAAATGGGCTATTTGTAAAATTCATGATTCAGTGAAATTTTCCCTTAACAGAATACATGGAGCAAACCCCCCAAAGCCAAATGATGCATCTTGAAACTATTAAAAAAACACACACACACACAACCAAACAGAAAGGATGGGGGTAAACCACTTTACAAAACAGGAAACACTTCTGAACAAAAATTAGTAACTGCTAAAGTGCACAGAACCCGAATTACCACACCTTGAGGACATCCCTTTTAATTAATTTTTTGCTGCAGATTTCTCTGAGTAAATTGTTAATTTAAACATCTTTTTTTTTTTGCTTGAAGGTTAAGAGCATACACCAATGGTTAAAAAAATAAAATTAAACAGCACAACTTTCTAGGGTACTACGTTATCCTCTGATGAACTGTAATGTTCTTCAGATCTGAATAATCCAGTTTCTCATCCTTTACAGTAATCCAGACTAGTTCCTCCAAGAACAGAGACCAAACAACAAACTCCATGGCCTCCCCCTGTTGTAGTTCAGTGCTTTGAAGAAGTCAGGCTCTTACCTGCCCATGCTTTAGTCCCGAGAATCTCACTGTTATGAGAGGAACTTCGGGAAGCCGACCCCATTTTACCGACATGATTTGACCCCCATGCCAGGAAATGTTCTCTCCCAGGAGATGCTCATGCTGGCAGGGCAGACATTTCAGTACCTCAGAGCTACCATTAGCAAAGCAGTAAGAGGAAGCCAGGGACTGGTTGAGAAAGTGCATAAGGGGAGGGTGGAGGCTGCTTGCTTCCTTGAGACAGTCTTAACTATTTGAATGCTGCTGGTAAGGCTAACCACTCTACCCTGAAGAACACAGGAAATGAAAGAAAACTGAAGTAACTCTCAAGTATATGTGTGGACAGCATTTGCATTATCGTATGGGAAATATGACAAGGATCGAGACTACACATGATACTGGAAGTTAAAAAGCACATTTTCTAAAAAACATATTCCTAATTGCATAAAAAAAGCAATGTTTCATAAGAAATATTTTAGTAAAGTTGCCAATGGCAAAATGGTGGCTGGTTATTATTCTTAAATTTAATATGTCTATATTTAACCACTGCTAACATGCTTTAACTGTACTGTGGAAAAGAATCTAATGACATTTAAAAATGGACGAGATTGGTCACAATAATACTAGGGTGCTATGCAAGAAAATCAGTTTCACTTTCCTAAGCCTGTCCTTTTAGAAGGCTGGGTACTCCACAAACATGAAAACCTAATGTGATTAGGCATCTTGGAAAGTTCTCTCATATACAAGGCACAGAAACTAGGAGGGGCCTGAACGGCTCACTATAAAGTTAACCAGCCTATCGGCTGGGGAGAAAGTCCGTTTTTAGTCAGACAACTTTTGAGTCTGACTAGGAACTGGCCTAAAACGTGTCTTGTGTCTTTAAGCTGTTCTTGTAAAAATGAGAGCTTAACAGAAAAGGAGAATCAGTGGCTTGAAGACCACTCTCTTCATGAAGGCAGGTAGTACGTATGTATCCAAGGGCCTTAGTACGTGTCTAATTACACAGCTTACCAGCAGGAAACAGTTGTACTGCTCGAAGACAGTACGACAAAAGGAGAAACTGCCCATCTTCCTCTTACACTTCCTGTTTAGGGCTCCTAACCTTTTGAAAAGCATTCAGTCTATACATTTGCAACGTCTGCGTGTTACAGATGATCCAAAGCTTATGTATGCTGGACTGATTACTACATTCTTTATATAATAAATACTATATACACAAAAGCTTGGCACTATTGGGGAACACACATTATCTAGGAATGTGAAACATTTGCTGTCTAATAGTTAACTTTGGCTACCCTGTGTCCAAAGACTGTTGGCAGTCAGAGCTTGACATGTGGAATAGCAAACCCAAGTTTGTAATTATATTCTCATAGACATATATACCATGTTTACACAGAGAGACTTCCCTAACTATATTCAGATACAACTCATATGGTTAGTAGCTGAATAAAATAAGACTATATGGTCTAATTAACACAGATTAAAAAATTAGTAATCCTAGCACTTGGTAGACACTTCAGTGGTTACATCATTGGCCTAATATGTGCAAGGCCCTGCATTCAATCTCTAGCAATGAGAAAAAGGAGAAGACAACTAACTCCCAAACAGGTTAAAAGAAGTGAAAGTTCATTATTTTTTTATAGAAAAAATAGTGTTAATATCTATGGTATCACTTTTTTTTTTTAAAAACAATATAGAAAACACCATTCAATAGTTAGGAAGAAGAGTTGATTGATCCTCATTTATCTGTGCAATAGGGTGGACACATGACTGTTTCTCTCTCCTATACTGACAGTCACAGCAGCTGTGTAACAGTCTTACTTAACAGTTAGCTAACAGCCACTAACTGGAAAGACAGCATGTTAACACGCCTGCCACTGGGGGTACTTGTTAATACTTGGTGAAGGGAATTGTACTGCAATGTGCAGAGCTATGAATTTGCAATTTTTGGAGTCTCCACTGCTGGAGACAGTTTAGCCCCCAAAGATCAAATCTTGAAGCCAAGTCTGAAAGAGGAACCATGCCAATTGCAAAAGAGTGTTGTCATTTTGACGACGGAGAGGAATGGAGGCAAGAGGTCGACTGGTTCTTTAACAGTGATGGCAGACCTGACTCTAACACAGGTAGCCTCTTTCCCTGTTCCATCTCACCACCTGACTCTTACCTAATGCTAGACCTCTGAGGTTAAAAAATATTAAAGAGAAGGGGAAAAGAAACTACTTAGTAATGGATTTTGCTGAAAAAAAAAAAATAAGCACAGGAGGACAGGCAACATGTTTGGGAAGCCAGACCACATATAGTCCTGCCTGAGTATGTTCTAGACTTGCTAGTTGAAACACTTTATGGAGCTGCAGTTTATAGAGTATGGAAGATGGGGTGGAATTCTGTTTTAAACATGAAGCTCTAGTTTCTAAGTCTGATTCCACACTATCTTTTTTGCTGTCTGTATTACCCCCTCAGCAATGTCACTGTTGTATCTACCATGCAACAGGAGAGGTGATCAGAGAGAGTCTCTACTGACTTGCTGGTCTTATAATTATGTGTGTTTGGGTAAGATCCAAGTTAAAAGCAAAACAAAAAAAAATTGACATTTTGAATTTATCCAAACCAGACCATTACACTTTCAAGGGTAATTGAGAATTACATGCCACTAAACAGAGAAGGCGTTCAGTAATACATGGTTTGGTTTTCCCAAGGGAATTTTTTGTTGTTGTTGATAGCAACTACTGAGGAAGCAAGGAAGCTAAAGAACCAAAAAAAACAAACAAAAAAACCCAAACAAACAAACAAAAAAACCCCATGCAGGCCCTGCTGCTGTCAGTAGGTGGAATACAGTATGCATCCCAGCCTCCTGACTTCTTAAATATGTTTAGTTTTAAAACAAGAATGGAGTCAATATTTAAACACATAAATTAGGCTAGAAATGATTTAGTACACTATATTTCCATCTTGTACTTGGTAGAAAAAATGGTGAAAGAGCGATTTGCTGTAAGAGCCTTACGGTAAAAGATGCTTTAGTTACAAAGCCTGGAGTCATAGTTAGGACAGTATGCACTCTCAAAGGTCCTTGTGCTTGCTCCCTGTGCTTGCTGGGGCCTACTGGAGATGGGTGTGTGCCCTTGAAGGGGGTTATGAAGTCCCAGCCCCTTACTTTGCTTCCCCTCCTTCCAGCAGATGCTCTGAGCATGGGGTGTTTTATTTACTACCACAGGCCCAAAGCAACAACACGAGGTGAACACAGCTGAAACCTCTGAAATCCTATCCTTCTGAAAGAGATGATTATAGCAGGTAACTGGTTACCATACAAAAAGCTGATACATTTAGTAAAACTTATTGGCTGTACTCCTATTAGCTTACATAACTGAGTGCTGGAAAGGCTTATGGTTAGGGAAAAGAGGGAACATTTTTTTAATTGAAAAAAATTAGCATATTTTGATCTGTTTTTTTCCTCTTCCCAGGATCTCACTACTTCTCTATGTCTTCTATTAAAACAAAACAAAACAAAACAAAACCCAAAAAACAAAAACAAAAACATTACCAACAACATGCTAAAACAAACAAAAACAAAACAAAAATACCATTGAGCTCATTTTATGTCAGCCAATTACTCATGGGCAGGGGTTTTGCCCCAAAGTGTGTTTGCTATAAAGAGGGTACATTTAAAAGAATGCTGTTGAGTTCAGTATGTTTATGTGCATACATGTATATATACAATGTACATAGATACATGTGACTCTCCTTAAATGAGCCTATCTTTGTGCACTTATTTCTTTGTGTATGTGACAGATGGTTACAGGTAAGTAAACAGACCGTGGGCAAGGGAGGGACAGTGTTACCCTCACTTGCTTGAAATGAAAATACTTTTCATTTAGGATCAGGAATCAGTATAAAAAACTTAATTTCTTTCTCTTTAGGACATACCACAAAAGTATTAAACATATAAATCAAAGTATTAAGAATATATGGGGGTAATTATATATTTATTTTTTAACTTTATATTTTATAGTATCTTGTAATGAACAAACAGCTATAATTACACCTGTGAAATTGAACTGAAATGTGTTTGTGAGCCATCAAGTAGGTACTGGGAATTGAACCCACGTCCTATGGAAGAACTGCCAGTGCTTAGCCACTTCTTCAACCCCAGGTTTAAGTGTCTTAATTTAACTTCTTAAGTGGATACAAAACAAATCCTCTTAAGTAGAAATAGATCTAAGAAAGTCTTAAAAGTTCTTGTAATTTTTCGGAAGTATAATTTTCTTCCCTCTAGTCCTATAAATATTTCTTCTGGTCTTAGCATAAAGTCCTTCTATTGGATTTTAAACCTGATTTAATAATTCCTGCCTTGTGGTTCAGTACGTGGGGTGAGGTGAGAGAGATGGGGTTTGGACCTCTTCTCCACTCGACAGGCATGCCCTAAGGAAGAAGGCCTACAGCAGCAGGGTTCGTGAAAGGATTCAGTAAGCTGAGGCATGTGCGACTTGTGGCATGTGATAGCCAGTGGCGACACTCTAGCCACAGCACAGCTTGCACTGCTGCTGCTTTGCCCACTTATCCCCTGTCGTCTACAGGAGGGTGGTGACAAGCACTTACTACAGAATGCTCAGAGGATACTTACTTTGCTCTTCTTGCTGCTGGACATTTTATTCCTGATGTAGCTGAAGGTGCGACTAACCTTAGTCCCACTCTTTTCTTCAAAACTCTTTTTTGAGGGGCTTGGAGGCAGGAAATTACAGTTTTCTTCTGTTATACTGAATAAAAAAAAAGATTATGTTATTCAGGACTAGAAAAGTTAAATGGTAGACTGAGGAAGAAACAGGCAGTGGCTACTGGATGGTCTCATACACTATGAAAACAAATCTGAAATTAAATATAGACACAGTAGTGGGCATACCGACTTCTTTGTTTGAAAGGACATCCGTACACACAAAGGGATGGCAGGGTATGTGCTGAGAAAGCTGGCAAAACAAAATCTCAGGACAAGGACAAGCCCATTAACAGTAGAGGACATACATCTTTTCTAGTCTTCAGGCCCACTGACAAACTGTGGTCCTGTCTGGAAAGCTACATACAAACTTTGGGGTGAAGAATAAGCACATTTCAGGGAGAATGTGGACAGATCCATTCTAGAGATCCAAGTTGTTAAGAAGTCTGAATGAAACTTAAGTCCATCTAATCTGGACGTGTTTTGATTTTAGGAGATTCATAATAGTGGATTTCCTTGAAGTATACTGGGATCTGAAGAGATAACGGAAGGACAAAGAACCCATCTGAGCAATCTGCCTGGTATTTAGCACTGTCCCACAGGGCAGTAGTTTCAGCCTCTGGGAGCACATTCACAAGCAGGGCCATAAAAGGATCCTCTTAACAGCCTTACTTATATATGTGGAGCTTATAAAACAGAGATGTCCATTTTTAAGAGAAATGCATAAAACCCACTGCTTTTGAGAAAGAAAGATAAAGATTTGAAAGCACCATAAAGAGAAACACTCATTGGAAAGACTCTAGATCACAATCAAAACTAAAGTCTTTGTGAAAAAGGGGCAACCTAAACAAAATAATCAGAAATCCAGTGACACTAAATCACAATGTTTAATTTCAGAAACACAAAGAAGCATAAATGAGGAGTCAATGGGGATTTTGTGCATGTTGTCAAGTGAAAAATGTATTCATGGTGGAATGAAGTTCAGTGAGTGAACACTTACCTAGCATGCACAAATCCCTGGGTTGTTCCCCAGTATTAGGAAAGAGAGGGGGAGAGGAGGAAAAGGACAACCTCAGTTCTAATGTGCACAGGTATAGACTACACACAGCTTTCCTTTTGGAATGGGGATGGAACCCAGAGCTTCCTGCATGTTAAGCACAGCAACTGAATTATACCACCAACCCTCAACTTTAAAGGTTAAAATGACTAAGAAAATAAAAAGAATGCAAAAGTTTGCTTAGACACACCTGTATCTGTCTGTCTCTCTCTCTATATACATATATATGTATATGTATAACTCTATGGAGCAAAGTATTAAATTTATTCAAAATTGAAAATCTCCACAAGCCAAGCATATTTCAGTATATAATGTTAAATATAAGTATATTTTACATGATTAAAAGCAAATGATCACCTTTATAATAGAAAATATAAAGAATAAGAGGATAAAGTGATTGAGCAAAATTTAAAAGGCAATGCCTACATTGTAAAACACTTTCTAATGATTTCAAGTTTACCATTTAAGGAAGTCAGAATGTGGGTAAGCTCAAAGAACTTAGAGCACTTAATTACACATGGTAAGCTAGTTTGTATTGTCTTCATTTCACTTTGGGAAAGGGAGTAAGAAACTCTTACCTCTCTGTCAGGTTGGCACTGGCACTGTGGAAGGGCCGTGAATCTAGAAAAGCACCACAGAGGTAAAGTTAGCACACAAAGATCTTGTCCTGATGGTCAATGCTCCACCTAACAGTTCACAGGTAAGAAGCACAAAGTCCCTGAGAGTCAGTGCATGGGGCCTCTTCCTTACAAAGGTTAGGAGGAGGAGAAATTAAACTGGGAACCTTAGAATGGAAATACGCATAAATTATATTTGAAGAAAGTAAATTTAATTCAGGATCTGGGTAACTGAAAACATTAGTTGATATGTTTAAATACAGGTGAAGTACATTTATGTTTTTAAATGAATTCTCAGTTGCCATGGGCCATCCTTCTGAGACTTTGTCAAAGAATATAAAAGAAGAAAGCAAATGTTCCTTTTCCTACTCCTGATCCCATTTGTAAATGTGCTCAGTGGAATAGTGTAATGTTATGGGATAGCTTCCTGAGCACTCCTGGAAATAGATCAGTGAACCAGAGGGAGCAAAGTGCTGGCAAGAGAGCCCGGCCCTGCCTCTAGAGTGGGAAAGACTTCTCCAGATCAGCTCCTCAACTGTGAAGTGAGGGGAGCAGATGGCTAGGTCTTTTTCAAGTAGACAGCAATAAAATAAATGGGGCAGATTCATTCTTCCTTCCCTTAAGAGTCCCTTAAGTGACTAAAATTCCATGGCTAAGTGAGGTAGCAGGGTAGTAAGCAGAAAAAGGGAAGAATATTTCTCTATGAAACATATTAATGTGGGTAAATTAAGAGATATATGAATTAAGAATTACTATTAAAATAAGAAAGATTTGAACTACTATTGAGAATATAGAAGCGACCAAAGCTTCAAGCACAAAGGTGAATGGCTTTCAGTTTTTAATATGGCATTTATAGCTGGTACCTAACTACTGTATAACTGCTGTTATCATATGGAGAAAACACACACACTTTATTCTTTGAGGTCGGTTTTGAGAGTCTCTAGGGTTATTACGAATATAACTTGAATCTGAGAGAGATTTGAAGATGCTCCACAATGACAGTATCGGCATTTTAAGCTCTTTCAACCGCAAATCGGGTCCACATTTTAAATGTAAAGTTATAATTCTTACTAAGTAACTTCAACATTCAACTGGTAGGAATAAAGTACATGAACCATTAAAGGGATTCTTCACAATTCTGCTTTCCTGTACCTGACAACTTGGGGTTCTCCCATTACTTTCCCCATGTTTGAAACAGTGGCCTGGGAAGAAGTGCCAGCCTCCCTATTCTGCAGAATTTAGTCATGAGACTAAGCACTCGGACCTTTCATACATTAGTCCACTTTCAAACAAGACTGTTGACTAAAACAGTGGCTTTAGAGCTTTTCCAACTCCAGAGCCTTCAATGATCTAAGCATCCGACTCCCTTTGAACTGCCAGGACTGTACTGCACATTTAAGCAATGCACTAAGTTACCACTCTAGTAAACTATACAAAATAAAAGTCAGATTCACATTGCAGAAAAACATGAACTTGGCCAAGAAAACTAGCTACTGGTTGATTTCTGTGGAGTAAATGAAAACTAAATACATATGTGATTAGGTACCAAGAAAATCTATGGCAACAAATCTAAGAGTTCCCAATGTTTTTATTGCTGAAAAAGAATTTATTTTAGTTACTATGACTTCTTACATGTGGTTCTGGAGAAAAAAAATACAGATTAATTTACCACTGCCACCAAAATTATTGCCTCTGAAATTCCTGAAGTGTAGACACTTTAAGAGTATGAGATAACACGAGCCATCTCCATGACAAATTATAAACAGAAGAGAATAAACCTATCATTAACTCGTTAACCATTATTGCAGATAAATTACATTTGAACCATATTTTTAAACACAAAATAACATGGAGACCTATTCTACTATAGATCTAGAGATTTTGAGCTGCAACCATTGAGTAGACATATAATAAAATATATTGTATAGAACAAGAGTCTCATGGAGCATGGATGGTCTATACATTATTATAGCTTCCTAATTAATAAATTTGGGAAGTACAACATATTAAACATTGCCTTGGGCCTTTACAATGTATCTTTAACCATGTCTCTTAATGTATTTGACTACTTCCTCTTCATCAATCTCACTGGCATTTTTGGACTGAATGAACCATTTGAGAAATGCTAGATATCAAACTCTTTTGCTTGTATGTTTTTAAGATTCCAACTAGAGAAGTCCAGAGGGCCAGGAGAATGAATAAAAATAAGTAGCAGGGGTGGGGTGGGGAATTTGGGGAACCACTAGAAAGTTCTGGATGACAGGGATATGAAAGGCTCCCAGGACCCAATGAGGATGACATTAGCCAAATACCCAATAGCAGGGAGATAGAACCTGAAGATACCACCTCCAGTACACAGGTATGGCCCCCAGTGGAGGGATGGGGCTACCCACTCATCTAAAAAATTTTAACCCAGAACTGTTCCTGTCTAAAGGAAATCCAGGGACAAAAATGGAGCGGAAGCTGAAGGAAAGGCTACCCAGAGACTGCTCCACCATGAGATCCTCCCATCTGCATACATCAAACTATAACACTATTGCTGATGCCAAGATGTGCTTACAGACAGGAGCCTGGAATGGATGTCCTTTGAGACACTTTGCCAATACCTGACTAAGACAGATGCAGATAATCACAGCCAACCATTGGACTAAGCTGGGGACCCCAACAGCAGAGTCAGGGGGAGGGCTGAGGGGGATTGTGACACCATAGGAAGAACAAGAGTATCAATTAACCAGACCCCTCAGAGCTCTGAGGGACTAATCCACCAACGAAGAGTGGTTTAGTCCTTCATGGATCACGGGCTGATCATGGCTCCTGATACATATGTAGCAGAGGACTGCCCCATCTGGCATCTGTTGGGGGGGTAGGAGGGATCACTTGATCCTGTGGAGCCTTGATGTCCCAGAGAAGGGGGATGCTAGAGGGATGAGGCAGGAGTGTGTGGGTGAGCACCCTCTGAGAGGCAAAGGGGAAGGGGAGACAGTGAGGGATTCGTGGAGGGGAGACGGGAAAGGGGGATAACAACTGAAATGTAAACATATAAAATGATTAATAAAAAGATTCCACTGAGACTAGTAATGTTCTGGGATTACAGTTTGTTCACAGAGATAAGAAAGTTTACTGAGGTTTTGGTTTCTTACCACAACCTGGCTGTTTTTCTATAGTACTACACCAATACTTTGGATTAAAGAGATTTGAGAATTTCTGAACACTATAAGGTGAAGCTGAATTTTGCAGCTTTCTTCCTACCACAGGGGAGAAAATGTAAATATCTCACTGTTTGACAAGTGTCTTAATAGTGAAAATCTTTTCCTGCCACTATGCTCTTCCTCTATCCTTTCACCAGCCAAGTGGTATCTAAGAGCTACTTAGTCACTCAAAAGTACCTTTAGATCCTCACAGCACTCCTCATTTGGGCTTCGTTGAACTTCAACTTCTCTCCTGAAGTCACTAGTCTGAACCAGCTACAGTGCAAACCCCACAAAAGCCTTCAATTGACCTGCAAGATTTTTCTTCCCAACATCATTTCCATCATGGTTGATCTGAAATGTTTTCATTTACATGCTTCTACTGCCATTGGGAAGAAAACTCAAATCCTCAGTTTCGATTTCCATATATCAATTTCTAATTTCTTTTGGTCTGAACTGTGTTCAACTTCTAAGTTCTGATAATTCCAGAACAGTGAATGTTCTTTTTATTTGTTTCATTTATTACTTTCTATTAGATTCAACTTGTTCTCTTATCTGTAAATTGTAAATATAGCCAAGAAAAAAAAAAACTATCAGTAAGTTCATCCTTTTCCACCATTGTCTAGTCTGGCACACAGCAAAGAGTTGGTTCCCAAATAAGGACTGGAAAATAGATACATCAATTTTCCTTCTATCATTTGGGAACCCTAAGGCCCTAAATCAGATCAAAGATTTGCCCTGTACCTAATATGAAAGCTACAACAACCACATCAGATTATAAAGTTGAGCTTCCACCAATGAGGTGCAATGAGATGCCCTCCCCCCAAGTCCCCTTTGCTTGCCCAGGCTAGGTCACTGTTCTCATTTGTAAAAATAAACTGTTCTTGCTGAAACTTTCGCTCTGCTTGTCTATGTGGCACCAGAAACATTTTTCCCATTAATTTTTTCCAACATGATAGTCAATGGTCTTGTTTCCAAAAGTGCTTAAATTACAGATAGGGAAAAAAAGACATTGGCACTACTTTGGGCACTGTGAACCACAGATCTCTACACCCATTATACAGAAGGAAATATACTAATGACTTTAATTCTCATTAAAAGCACACGCACAGCACATCATTCTTACTTAACAGCTGAAGTGACTGAGGGTAAAGGGTTTCTATAACAGCCATCCATTCATCATTGTATATGTGCTTACATGAAACATCTGTTTAACTACCTTATGAAAAACTGACTACAAACCGAGTGTGATGGTGTATGCCTATAATCTCACAACTCGGGAGGTGGGGGGCCTCACGCATGCTCAACAGGAACTGAACAGCAGGTCTAACTACCCTTAAAGCATGTGTGTGTGTGTATTTATGTTCAGGTGTGTACACACAGGAAACCAGAAGAGAGAGTCAGGGTCTCCTTGAACCTGGACTTCATGTTCCTTAGCTAGGCTGAAAGGCAGCAAGCTCTAGTGGTCCTCCTGCCTCCCACAAGCCCCCAGAGCCTGCTGGGGTCACAGAAAAGCCCAGCTTGTTATGTAGACACTGGGATCTGTAACCAAACAAGAGAATCATCCTTTGTGCCATAACTCTGTGAAAATCTGTTAAGATTAAACATCCAGTTAGCCAAGATATAAGACAAAACTCATTAATGAAGGGCAGCTACAGAAGTCTCCAGATCTTTTGAATTAAATTTTAAGAGGACACTGAAAAGACACCAGAAGCTTGTGCTTAGTTTCCAGAATACCCAACCCTATAGTGAAGGATATGTGCATAACTCCCTTTTAGACTCAATCTTTGCACCATGATTGTACACTGAAATTATGCACTGAAAAACAATTTTAAAACAGGTTCCTTGAGCTAGACAGATGGCTCATGGCTAAGAGCAATGGCTGTTCTTCCATATAACCTGGGCTTGATTTCCAGTACCCACATGGTAACTCACAGCAGTGACTTCAGTTCCAGAGGTGCCAGTGCCCTCTTCTGGACTGAGCACGGCACATATGTGGTGCCGATGTAGATGGAGGTAAAACATCCATATGCATTACATACAAATAAATCTTAATAATAAAAAGAAGGTTTCTTAAGCAAACAAGTTGGTGACATTTATACAATTAAAATGCTCGTAAGCATTTTATATGCACACATGCCTTATGTTTATAAATCTCATGTGTCAATATACCCTTGACAGCCAATTGACCTGCATTTAAAAGTTTTTTTTTTTTTTTTTGGAGCTGGGGACCGAACCCGGGGGCCTTGGCTTGCTAGGCAAGCGCTCTCACATTTGAGCTAAATCCCCAACTCCTGCACAAAGTTTTAATAGTCGTTTTCAGACTTATTCCTCCTGTACTTGCTTAAGTAAAAATGTTCTTCAGCTCTGTCTCTTGAGCCTGGCATTTCTGAGTGCTCAGACCAGTTTGTCTTCTATGAAGTTTAGCAGAGGCAACATCACTTAAAAAAATATTTCCAGATTTAAGGAGCCTACTGTGACATAAATACTCATTTTAATATCTGCTCTTGGATAGGATCCTGGATGCAGGAAAAGGTGATAAAAACTGAATTGTGTCTATGTTAGATTAATTTGACCAGGATTAATTTCCTGATTCAGATAATTATGATAATACAGAAAGAGTATCTTTGTTTTTTAAGAAACATATTAAATTATTTAGGGGTACAGAAACCTACATTCTGAAAGGGAGAGATAAAGAAAGGGAGTAGTCTGGAAAAATATGAATTATTGTAACATTTGGTGATTTGAGGGAAGAATACACAAATTCTTTATTCTATTTCCACCACGTATTATTCTTGCTAGGTATTTCTCCAGTGAGAGTCATTTTACCCATTTTCAAGTCCGAAATTATTTCAAGAACCTTTTGAAAAATAGTGTCATATTTAAACACCACAATATAATGAATGTAATATGTGCATAAAAGAGATTTTTACATAGCAAGAGGAAGAGCTAAAAACTGATTATCTTAGCAGTTATGGTTAAGTATAAAGACAGTCAAAAGAAGAAGCAGACATATTCTAGAAGTTAATAAGATCCCAAAGTAAGAAAATATGATAGGAAAATAGGTTAAGATATACTTTTATTTTAAAAAAGCAGTATACTCACTGTCTAATCCAGGATGACTGATTGTCATTAATGAGATGGATTTTGTCAATGGAGAAGAAATAGCTGATGTACAGTAGTTAAATCCCTGTTGTTTAGACCTGTAACATGTCTACAAAAAAAAAAATGAAGAATGAGTTCATTTTCATATATTTAGACATGTGCGGAATTTACACTGACCCGATTAGTGAAGGACGAAGGGCAATCCAGTCTGCCTCTGCCACTTAGCTGTTACTCAGCTTCTAAGAAGTTGCTCAGCTTTTCTAAGCCTCCCATTTCCACCTGGAACTGGTGAGCAGTCACCATTTACAGTGGGTTCCACCCCTCGGAGGATTTAATAACGTTTCAAATTGAGAAAGTACTCAGTAGGTACCTGCTGGACACACAAGTTACTTCACCAGATGTAACAAACTACAGCGAGCACCGCTCCTTTTAAAGATCAGAACAGCCTCACAGATTGACAGTGACTATGCTTATGTTGTTATTCTGATTATAAGGACTTGGAAACTGAGATGTGAGCAGAAAGCCTTTCAAGAGCATCAGCAAAGCAGCAGTGCATCGGGGAAGAGGCGAAATCTCTCTCACTTCCTCTTAGACTGACTGTACGTGAACACAGGGTGACTGCAGTTTAGTAACTTCCTCAGTAGAGTTACTGGCAACTTAAAACCATAGCATTTTAAAGCCATGTAGCCCACACAAAAGCAGAGGCTCTTTCTTAAGATCCCTGAAGGAACCATTGTTACTTCTGGTGACAAGGGACTCACACCTCTTTCCTTTTGAGACAGCTCACTCGAATACTCTCACAAGATGGAATCTGCCTCTTTATGACTCACACGAGTTGAAAGAGACGCTGAACATCTACTCCTAGCATGCACTCACTCATTTGGGCCGAAGATTTCTGATTATTTAGAGCTTGTTCCATGTGTAACCATGGAATCTGAGGCAAACAGTTGCTATGTTTCAAATACAACTGTGAGGTCTGAAAAATGACCTCAGAGAACAGCAGACTTTTAAGAGGAAGTTGACTGCAGGCAACTGGTCTAGATCAGAAAGATACATGTAGCACAACACCCACACTGAGGTTGTGTACAAGAGGAACTAAAGGTAAGATGACAGTTCTATGACGACTGTGCATAGCACAGCACACCATGGCACAAAAATGCTGATATTTCTCTAGAAGTGTTGACTTTATCTAGAGAAAGATTAAATCAGAAAGACAGCAATGATAATCAGTATCATTTACTAAAAGACAGAGTCATTTGTCAAATTTCTCAGAAAAGGCCACACAAACAGCATTAAGAAAGTGAAAATATTCTCACTGAAAAGTGTCACGGGAAGGGAGCGCCTGTCACCCAGTCCTAGCTAAATGTTACGCAGCATTAGACAACTCACTAATGGGGCATGAAGTGTTCACAGCTAAGGGGGGATCAACAGGCATTTCTTGAGCAGTTTGATTGAGACAAAGACTGTATTTTCTCTAGAAAATAACCTTGGGGCATGGGATTTCAGATTGCTAAATTTAATAATGACATGCAGTATACCTTAAAACAAAATTTTCAATTATCTGAATACTTTTCCAATCTTAAAACATTTGCTGTGATGGAATATTTAAATCTGTATAGATTAATGTATCCCTTTAAATATTATTTTATATTTATTTTTTGTACAGAGTGTTTTATCTGAATATATGTATGTATACTACGTTCATGTCTGGTGCCCCTAGAGATCAGGAGAAGGTATTAGATCCTTGGAACTGGAGTCATGGACGGCTGCGAGCCACTATATCTGGGTGCTGGGAACCAAATGCCGGTCCTCGGCAACAGCAGAGCGGTTCAGTGTTCTTAACCAGGAGCCTTCTCTCTAGACCAACTGATACATTCTTAAATATTCATGCTTAGTTTTAAAAATGTGCTATTGTTAGGACTGCGGATACGATTTAATAGGTAATTAATCACAGTACTAGTATTTCCTAGTGTAATAAAAAACATAAAAATGAGGCCATATTTGGGGGTAATACTTCATTACCACACCCATTAGCAATGCATACCTGTTTCAGCCTTACCTGCTGGTCAAACATCCTATGGTGCTGTCTCTGGTCCGGCTCCAGGTGTTCTTCTGAAAGCGACATCAAAGAGCTCCTCTGCTCCTCACCACTGAAAGGGTTTCTGAGCTCGCTGGAGTTTGCAGAGCTTATTTCTAGAGATGAGGATGGCTTATTTCCAACACCACCTCCTCCTGTCAAGCCTTCCAGACTGAAACTGAACACAGAGCACAAGAGTTCAATCCTCTTTAAAGGTCTCAGAACGGGAGGATACAAATATCCCTCTAACTCGTATATTTATTTGTTTCAATATTCAAAGTATCTATAAGAAGAATACAGAGCAGATAAGTACCGCTCATCTTCCCCCCAGTGGTATTGGATGCTGAGAAAGAACACCAGACACGTTTATTTCCCTACCTCATTCAACTTCTCTAACGTTGAATCGGATACCATCATTTTCTCAGCTGTATATTTTTCAATATACCATATGTACAGACCATATTTATCTTATCATATATACGTGTGAATGCTTTTATTAATGTGATAAAAGCAATCTTTCCAGAATCCGACTCATCTAGTGCCAAATGTCACAAAGCACAAGCATAAGGAGTTTTGAGAGTGGCGAGTGAGTGACTTGGCTGTGTGCTCACCATGTGGACCTTGGTAAACCTATACTCAGTTATATTCTCATTGACCCTGACAACCCTCTGGGTACACTTCAACCTGGAAAACCCTGGTTTCACTAATGAGCAATACCATCTGTGCATACCTGGCTGGATGAGGGCTTAGTGAGACTCATCAGCCGCAGAGAGACAAATAGAACACTGGGGTATACATGCTGAGAAAGGTAAGAGGGTTTGGAATTTTTTTTTTTTTCGGAGCTGAGAACCGAACCGAGGGCCTTGCGCTCTCTAGGCAAGTGCTCTACCACTGAGCTAAATCCCCAACCCCGAGGGTTTGGAATTTTAACAGGGAGTTCTGAGGTACGGATTCTGTGGTTACTTTCTGTAAGTAAGGTGGAAGAGGAAGGCTATCTGTCTACCTTTTTTGGAGCTGCTAACTAGAATAATGCACACATCAGCTATAACTACACTGAAAGAACTTCTTTGAAAGAAGAATACAGCTACAGCTGAATGTGTTCCCAGCAACCAGCTAGAATTTTATTTGGATGTATACTGAAGCTATCTAGTTACCTCTGTTCTGGGAAAATTGTACAATTAATTGCTACAGTTAAGTTCATATATGCCAGCCCCAAAGGGTTATTTATTTCTTCATAAGTTACTTATGAACTGAAGCCATACCCCACTATTTCTCTAGTGGGTAAACTATTAACACATTTGTTGTTTTTATTTCAATATGACAAGAGAAGTCATAATGAACTGCAACTAAATGTCTCTGTAGAACCATTTTTAACACCAGGCATAAGAAGAAAGTTTGGCTAAGTTAAGAAAATTTAGTTTTCCACTGTGTATATCTAAAAAGCCTGAGAAACCTGATCTATGCTTACCACAAAAACTTAATCCTGAAAACATTTTAATAATTAAATCTAGCTGCCTAACTCAAAGACAAATAGGAAATGATGAGGCATCTAAACTCAGACCCTAAATGTAGGACTTGAAAGTATAATAGAAACCAGGGCCTATTAGCTGTTTTGATTCATTGTTTCTTAAGAACCTGGGAACTTTGAAAGACCAAAACAAAGGCAAGGGCTTACAGCATAGAGACAAGGTTCATGCAGAGACCACAGCAAGCTACCGCTACTTGAGAGAAACGAAGCAGCAGTGGGGACTGTTCCTAGGCCGCAGTCCTTTGGTTGGGCTAGTGGTGTCCACAGCGAAGGCGGCAGCAGTATGCTATGCTTACAAATATTGCAGGCTGCCCATGTGCATTCCAGCCACAGAGAAGCCAGCTACAGCCCAAAGCCAGAGTCTTACTTTATGGTTCCTGGTTTGGTGGCTGGACATGAAATACTATACCTTCTGATATTAAAGTCAGCATTCAGGGCAGCCGAGTACTGCACACCAGAGGGACACCAGCTCATACTGGAGATGACATCAAAGGCAGAAACAAGAAATGGAGGGAGAAAAGAGGAAATAGGTTTGGGTTATTCAGTTTAAAAAGAAAGGACATAGAGGTAGACTTATGTAATCATCAAAAAACAAAAAAACAAAAAAACAACACACACACACACACACACAAAACAAAACGGAATGTAACACTGAGAATTTAGAGGAAGACTAGAAAAAGAACCACAGGAATTTAATACTGTCCAGTTGATGTCCACTCAGACATTGTTTTGGGAAAGATCATGTGAGCTCTTTATGGGATAACTGCTCCAAGTGAAACTTAAGAATTTCTTCTACCAATCCCTTGGCAAAAGCTGCACCTGACTGCGGCCCCCTCAGCAGACATTCCTAGAGAAGCTCCTGATTCCACCACTGTGGTCTTGTCTTTGTATCCATCCCCGCTCCCACATGCTTCGACTCACGGTAGTCACTCCTGGGCCTGAACGGAAACAGCTCAGAGGCCTCACTGAGAAACCCATATTTTTCCTGTACATTCCCGTTAAGGATCCAGATAAGCCTGGCCATTTATGACTCTTATACAATAGTCAACTCATAGTTCTTTTCTAGAAGCTGTTCACTAGGTTTTTCTGCTTAAAATAAGCAGACTTATTTTTCTAGCGTTCTATTGCATTAAGATGGAAAGGTTTTTTTAAATTTTAATTTTGTATTTATTTTCCCCAAGATTAAAAAAAATCCATTTGGTCTCCTGTTTCCTTGTTTATCTTATGCAATATAGCAGGGGAGGAAAATCTAGGGTGGAAAGGTTAAATAAATACAGCAGGCAAAAAAGTAACCAAATTATATTCAATGGTACTCTGTGCCTAGAACTTTAACAGAGGCCAGGACCCTTGCTTGCTTATCTATTTAATTCCTTGAGACACATGCCCAAGGTGTAGTCCTAGGTCACAAGTTTTGATTAACAAGTATTATCACCTAAAAAAATACTGCTTTGGGGGCCTTAAAATTCCAAGTCTATGCTTCTGTCTTAAAATAACAATAGCAAAGACAACCAAGAGCTCCCGACAAGAGTTAAAGCACTTCTGTAGACAGCTGACCCATTCACTGGTCTAACCCTAAGCTCTAACAACTTTGATTGGTGGACAAGACATTGGGCAGAGGAAAGGAGAGAGGAGATGGCGGGATGCTGTGACAGTTTCCTCTACAGTTGCTCCAAACAGAACGACAAATTTCAGATCTGATTTAAATAAACGGTGTTAAGTCTCAAATAAGGAAAAGGAGAAATATAGTTTAAGGCATCTCTCATCTGAGATAAAGGATTAGACTAACTCAAACTTATTTGTATGAGCAGAAGTAAAACAATTTACAAACATTCATAAGGCTCAGAAGTCCATTCTTTGAAGTTATTAGTTTTTTAAGGAAGAGTCAAAGACTCTTCTTTTTAAAAAAAGATTTATTTTATGTATGTGAGTACACTGTAGCTGTTTTCAGACACACCAGAGGGCACCAGACTCATTACAGATGGTTGTGAGCCACCATGTGTTTGCTGGGAATTGAACTCAGGACTTCTGGAAGAGCAGTCAGTGCTCTTAACTCCTGAGCCATCTCTCCAGCCCTAGTTTTTAAATTTCCAATTGGATACCTAAGTATCTGCTTTCACTACCCACCGCTCCACTGACAGGGTTTCTTTGTGTAGCTCTGCCTGTCCTGGAACTTGCTCTATAGAGAAAGTTGCTCTTGAACTCAGAGACCTACCTGCTTCTGCCTCCCTAATGCTCGAATTAAAAGTGTGCACCACAAGCTTGGCTCTATTTCTTATTAAAAACAGAAAATCATTAACTTAGTAGACACTGTCAAATTATAATTCTTAAAAATAAAAATGATCTCTTTGTAGTTTTAAATATTTCCTCTACTCTAAGACCATGATGATACTGTGAGAAGTATTTAAGATGCAGAACAGGAAGGGGAAAAACAGTTATACAAATTTCACAGGATCCAGCAAGTTGCAAATGATCTAAGTCTTCACTGACTTTTTTCTTAATTAAAATGTATGTCTAAGTGTCTCCAAAATCATAAGGTTCTTTGACTCTGAAATTTAGTAAGTCCAGTTTACTTTGGAGAACAAATTTCTTCTTTAATACTTGTTAAAATGTTTCGGTTTTATAAGTTTGATTATGAATCATGTTCTTCCTACAAAAATAATTCTCACTGAGGGGCTACTATAAGCTCAAGTCATAACATCTAATGTGTGAGCTTGGGCTGCAGTGCAGTGACCTGTCACCTTCACTGTATAATCAAGTGTGCGCCTCTGTTAGCTCGGAATGCAGAGCTCTGCCTGAGAGCAACAGTACATTTGTAAAGGGTTTAGATTCTTTCTACTGAGAAAGGCATTTAACAACCTGTTCTCCTGAAGAACAACATAATATCATGCACAATCATTTGTGGGTCATGAAAATGTCAGAATTTCCCCTAAAATATGGAATTAAAGGATACAGCTGAAAATGATAAAGAAGAAAGATTACTATTTTTCCTTTCTCACAAATAGATAAAAGTATATTTACAAATGTCTCTTTGTGAGGAATTAACAATAAAAGACTTATACTTCTGATTTCTGCACAATTTTTTAAGCAATGGAAGAAAAATCAGCAACAGCTCTATAAAACAAGTCTTTGAAACATGAAGCAACTGAGCATGTTTTAAATAAATATGGCTTCTTAGCTTACAAATATTAGCTTTATTTTTTACTTGATAGATATATAACATAGAAAAAGCCCTTGAATTCACCTAGAAGGCTTTCTGAGCCAGTGTGTGTGTATGCTTTAAATTACCACTAGAAAAAGAGATTTACTTTATTGTAAAGAAACTATTTGCTGTTATATGGGCACAGCAGTTAATAAACACCTATATTTTATTTGACTGCATCAGAAATAGATGTTTACAAATGTGGTCCAATCATGGTAAGCAGATGAGATGCTTGTTAGTACATGCTCAGAGATGACATGGTTAGTTCAATTCAGTGAACTTGTACCTTCTCCTATGAATGGGAGGTCTCCTGACAACATGCCCAAGAACTTGCATTGAACTGAAAATGAATGATGGAAGAGGTCAGTAATGGAGGTGAACCATGACTTGCAAATGTGTAAAACAGAGCTCACACTGAGAAGAAACAATCCCAGAGACAAACAGCACGGCAGGGAAGAATCTGAAAGACTGGCACCATAAAAATATCAGAACCCAGAATGCCTGGCAAAAAGGTCATTTTTGTTACCTTGGTACTCCAAGTAGTTAATTAGTTATCTTATTCAAAACATTAAAAGGGGTTTCCTTCAGGCTTTAAAATTTAGTAACAAAAATATACAAGTAATAGTATGCAAATTAGTCAAACTAATATAGAGGTAAAACCTAACTACTACCCCACTGCATCTCAAGGTATTAAAACAGCACTAGACAATCCTTTACACTAAGCTCAAACGAGCATGATATATAGGCTTAAAGTGCAACAGGTAACAGGGCAAGATCGCCATTTAACCTTGGTGAGTCTTTAAATCTGCCTTCGATTTCTTCATCTGAGCTACATGGTTTAAATATATACACCTCTGCCATCAGTCATCACAAACATATCTATAGTGAGCTTTGTAGAAAAATGGATGTTTACAAAACAAATTCCCATTCCCTGATCAGTCCTTCATCATCTAAGACAGGGATGTCTTATCAAGACATTACTTCAGGGAGTAGTTTCTGCCCATGAGGAACATTTCTCATGTCCATATGAATGTTTGAAAAGAAAACAGTGTGTATACAACTGGGAAGAAAAGTCTTTAGGAAAAAAATTTTTATATAACCTCAGATTTCAAAAAATATATAAACAGAACACAACAAGATAAAGGACAGTTTGTTTTTATAGAATACCATCCTAATGCCATGGAATGATATGGGATTGTATAATGACTTGATTGCGACTAGAAATTTAGGTTCTACTGTAGATGATGTAAAGTGTCCGGAACAGTCTTTCATTACCCAACTGTGGGGAAAATAATACCTGCACACAGAGAAGATTCAAAATGGTGTATGAAGAAGTTTGAAAAAAATTGGCAAACCAGTGAAGTATAGAGTTTGATTCTGAGCTCTGTGAGAGTAGTAGGGATTAATATTTTGTTTATATCTCCAGAACCTAGGACACTGCCAGACATAAAAATGCTCAGAGTGTGCTGGCTGATTAAAGGAATAAACGAAGGGCTGCAAATGGCTCCGTAGCCAACTGAACTAGCTATTTTTCAAAGGAACTGGCTGTGATTCCCAGCACTGATATATGGTACCTCACCATATGGTTATAGTTATAGGTGTCTGTAATTCCAGTTCTAGAGCGTATGATGCTCTCTTATGGCCTCCTTAGTCTATATAGCTATAACATAATGAGGAAAAAAGCCCCTCCAATAATTGTATTATTTATAACAACTGTTAGTAGCTGATTATGATAACTCCCATCTAAAATGTCAGCAATTCAAGGACTAAGTGAGGGTGAAGTATGTTGAGTTCATGCGCAGCTTGTACTACACCCACCCCATCCATCCATCCATCCATCCATCCATCCATCCATCCATCCATCCATCCATCCACCCACCCACCCATCTGGACTTTATTCCAAAAATCAGTTAAAAACAAAGGCAAATAAAACTCCCCCAAAATAAGCAGCACCCTCTTTTATTGACTGAGAGCATCTCTTAGGCAGGTAAAGTGGCCCTGGGGCAAGCACACCTGTAACTTGCTACATGTTACAGCATAAAATTAAACAGTCAGGTCACAGAGCCAACTTCTTACAGGCTGCCACTAAACAGAAGGTCTAATGCTGGGATCACTTGTAAATATACCCAAACTGTATGATACAGAAAAATACCAACAAATTGAGTGTCATGAGTTTTATGTCCTCTTGAATTACACATTGATAACTAATACTTTATCAAATTTCTATATTAGAAACACATGGCATAATTCCCAGGGAACACCAAACCACACAGATGTGTTAAGGCTGCAAGATTTCATATTTACTTAATTAAAAATGAACAGAATTCTCTCTTCCAGATTCATGAACTTCACTGATTAATCTGGTAAGAATAAGCCTTATCCTTTACTAGATATTCACCATGTGACAGTAATAGTTTCTGTTATCACAGATATATTGAAAAGACACCTTCTGCAGATGAGAAAGTTAAAGCTTAAGCTGCTCAAGTGGCAGCCCATCACCTACACTGAAATTACAGAGCTGGAGTCCGAATGCATATCTGCCAGGTTTCATTTTTTTCCTCTACCACAGTGTCTCCTATTTTTTTTTTTAAAACCAGTTGACAGTGCTAAATCAGATACTAACAAAAGAGAACAAACACTGAGTTACGAAATGCACAGGTCCTATCTTACCTCCGCTGGTTCATTTCTGCATCACTGGCTGCATTCTTCCCAGGTCCCCAGCTGTGCCTCCGGAAAGGAGAAAGAGAGCGCATGGAGTTCCTCAGAAAAGAGCGGTTTGCAGGCACTTCAGTGATGCTGTCCATCTCCTCCTCTTCCATTTCACCAGAGCCAGCAGGCTCGCTCTCACCTTCCCGACTCTCAGGGTTCACCCCATGGCTGAAAAAGCCATTGGAACTTTGATGGTTTCTGGACCTGTTTAACTTGGACGTCTGAGGAAGGGACACATCACTGCCATGAGAAGAATGTCGATCCAGGGAAGCTGTGTCATCTGTTGAAGAACTGGATCCTGTTGTATCACAAAGCAACTGCTCTTCCTCAGGCTGAGAGAGAGAGAGAGAGAGAGAGAGAGAGAGAGAGAGAGAGAGAGAGAGAGAGAACACACAGAGGGTTGAAACCAACATGCCAAGCAGATATTCTGTTCTATCAGATCCAGCCAATGCTTCACAGTTGATTGGACATAAGAAAGATTAATAATCAACTTCAAGCTAATTTAAAAAAAATCCATGATCACAATTAGATTCTAACTCCTCTGACTTCTAATAGAGCAGCGGTTCTGTGGGTTGTAACCCCTTTGGCAAATGTGTATCTCCAAAATATTTATATTACAATTTTTTTTAATCTTTATTAACTTGAGTATTTCTTATTTACATTTTGATTGTTATTCCCCTTCCCAGTTTCCGGGCCAAAATCCCCCCAACCCCTCCCCTTCCCCTTCTACATGGGCTTCCCCTCCCCATTACCACCCTCCCCCCAACAATCATGTTCACTGGAATATTACAATTCTTAACAGCAGCAAAATTACAGTTATGAAGTAGCAATGAAAATAACTTTAGGGATCACCACAACACGAGGAGCTGTATTAAAGGGTCACCATTAGGAAGGTTGAGAACCACTGCAAGAGAGGAATGTTCTAGAACTCTGTCATTTTTACTAAAGGTATTAAACTATTCAGAAGGCATATTAATTTTTGTTTTTAAAGGAGAAAACCAAATCTTAGTTTAGTTCTTTCAATCTGCCATCAATTGAAATGAAGAAAATCATTAAGTCTCTAGGGTTTCTGCTTTATGAACCTGCAAGCTCTTATCATACTGGGCTTCTGAAAGGTTTAATTGAAAGAAACCAGCCTACAGAGCTGCATTAAAGTAGAGAATTTACTATTCCAAAGCCAAGGATGACCGCCCAATGTCACCAGACGACTGCCACAGGTACATAAGGGGAAAACACTACTGTTTCTGAGTTTACTAGAATGGATTGTATGCTCTGAAGCCACATCACATAAAACAATCCAGAGAAAAAACATCTTTAATAAGGTCACAATGCTCGGTTCCTGGTTAACCTCGACTACCTAAGAGGAATCATGAAAACCTTGTCTTAGTATCCGTACTTACTGAGAGAACTAAGTGCATGAGATGATAAGCAAAGGAAAGATTAGCTCCATTTCTTATCATATTTTGGCTTCACATCAGACAAGGAACAGGGAAATAGGTAAAGGCATGCAGAATTTTTTTCCCTTTCACAATACATTCCTAATCAAGACATTTGGTGATATTAAGGAGAATCTTTAAAGCAGGCTCTCACTATATATCCCTGGTTGTCCTGGAACTCAGCATAGAGCAGACTGGCCTTAAACTCATAAAGTTTATATTCAGAAAGTGCCCCTGCCTCCTGACTACTGGAATAAAAGTGATACTGAGTCCAGACTTCGGTGCAGTATTGTAATAAGACTAATCAAAGGAGAAGTAAGTCCTACAAACTGTTCTTAAACCTCCACAAGTATACCACAGCACCCTCCCATACAAAATTGCAATAATTGAATAAATAGAATGTAATGAAAAGGTGAGGACATATGTCATCTTTTAAGAGAAAAGGTCAAAACTCACAAAAACTAACGAGTTCTTTCAGCTTTGGAATGGAAAACAGCTTCTGAACTTGGAGTCTTTTTAAAGGGCATACGACACTTCTAACCCAAAGCACACTACCACCTCTAAAAGGCACCTTTTTACCTTTTGGGCTTCAGCTTACTTTCACCCTGAAAAATTCAATTTCCTAGACTGATTTTTAGACAAAGTGTAAGATGAATGGAGAGAAAAGACACTGACAGACCAGTAAATGCAGGTCCTGGACTATCGAAGGGCCCTGCCATGCTACAGGTAACAGCAGAAGCCAAACCTGAATCCAGGCTACTTTGATTCAAACAGTCCTACTGTGTTATTTCAGTTGCCTTTTAAAAAACCCATTGAGAGCAAGATCTTGATGTTAGTATAGAAGAGTCTCTTTACTGGTTCAAGAGGTAAAATAAAACTACCTCATTATGTAAACTCTAGTGTACAAGAGGTATTATTTTAAAATAAAATTATTGGTGGAACACAATGGTACACACCCTGTAATCCTAGCCCTTGGAAGGGAAAGCAGGATGATCAGGAATTTCAGGATAGCCTGGGTTAAAACACTAAGGAGGAGCAACAGTTCTGAGTTAAATTCAATTTATTACATTCTTTTCAAGACAGCAGTTCCTAGTGTGGAAATGACTCCTGGTCAGAATAACAGGTGCTTTTTCTTTTGGTACCTGGTCTAAAAAGGGCAAATAGTTCCACCCACCAACTTACTCTTGGTAGTTGGTGTGTGTGTGTGTGTGTGTGTGTGTGTGTGTGTGTGTACACTTACATGCGCCAGGCCTACACTCTTCTCTTGAACTATATTCCCAGCCTCAAATCTAAACTTTCAAAAGTCAAACTCTTAACAAAAGTATGTAAGTACGTACATATGTATCTATGTCTGCGTGCATGTATGTGTTTATTTGTCTATCTAACACAGGTATCAATAATAAAACAAAATGAGAACAACTTGTGGCCTGTTCATACATACACTCTAATCTCTCTTTAAAACGTTTTTATTTCATGTATATGTGTGTCATACATGCATGTACATCTGTATACAACAGGCATCCCTGGTGCCCATGGGAGCCAGAAAAGGGCAACAGTTCCCCTGTGACTGGAGTTAAAGATGGTTGTAAGCAAACATGTGGGTGCTAGGAATTGAATCCAGGTCCTCTGGAAGAGCAATTAATGTTCCTAACCACTGGGCCATCTAACTCCTACACACATTTTTTAAAAAGGCAAAAATCTGACTAGAATATATCCCTAACACAGACTCTTTCGGCTGTGAATGGTGTGACATTTCCTGATGTTTACTTATTCTAACTTTGCTTTCACTGAGACATGACCTCTAAAACTGACATTTTAGAGGAGAGAAAACAGGTTAACTCAATTCTGCTAGTCAGCTGGCAGAGCTAGGTGCTCTACCTCACTTCTTAAGTTCTTTAGATGACTCCAAAGACAGCTAGGATTGGATCCTCCTAAATAAATAAATAGATAGAATACTGAGATAAGTCTTAATCTTGAAAACAAAAGCCCAAAATTACAAATCTTTAAAGCCAAACATCAACACAGAGAACAGAAAAGCAAACAGGGGAGGACACACAAAGCAGTAAGATGAATAACAATCTATTAAATTATACTTCATCAAATTAGAAATTTTAGCTAACCAAGACATTTCTATATAAGTGAACAGGCAAATGATATAAGAGAAGATATTTGCAAATCATGAATCTAATAAAGAAGCAGTATCCAGGATATATATCACCCACTCCTCGGTAACAACAAATAATCCAATTATTTTAATGGGCAAAGATATGAACAGATGCTCTACACAGGAAGACACATGAGCTGCCAATGGACATGTGAAAATCTGTTTAATATCACTAGTTGTCAGGAAATACAAATCAAAACCGTAATGAGATAATACTGCATGGATACCAGAAACAGTAACAATGAAAACAACTGTGCTTGTTACTAAGGACGTAGAGTGACTGGGTTTCTCATACGTCACTAGTGAAAATACCAGAGTATGGCCAGTTTGTGAGACAGTCTGTCTCTTGGGTGACTATGAATTCCAAATGTCACTCCCTGGGCTGTAGTGGAGAAACAATACTCTTCAGATTTATATGCGGTTTATGTGATATTATACATGCCATTCATATGGCATCCTCAATCAGAGAAACCATCTCTGATGGGGAACTTTTCTGCTCCTTCTGAAGGGTTGAATGGTCATTGAGAAGGATGCCATGTAAAGACTTTCCATGGTTATGCTTATACAGCCTATGTGTTCATGCAGCTCCAAGTCACAAAGGTATTGGATGTGTTTATCAATAGCAACTGAGGGCTAGGGATTTAGCTCAGTGGTAGAGCGCTTGCATAGCAAGCCCAAGGTCCTGGGTTCGATCCTCAGCTCCAAAAAAAAAAAAAAAAATACAAAATAGCAACTGAGCCAGGTGGTGGTGGTGTGCATGGTTAATTCCAGCACACAGGAGGTAGAAGAAGGCAGACTTCAAGGTCAGCCTGGTCTACAGAACAAGTTCCAGTACAGCCTTGTCTACCCAAAGAAACCCTGTCTTAAAAAAATACCCGACCAAGCCACCATCAACCAAAGCCAGGCAGTGGTAGTGCACGTCTTTAATTCCTGCACTTCTAGTGCCCAGAGCCAGGTGGATCTCTGTGAGTTCTAGGACAGCTCATCTACAGAGGAAGTTGTAGGACAGTCAAGGCTAAACAAAATAACCCTGTCTCGAAGAACCAGAATTTTCAGAATTTATATATAAATTAAATATATTTATACATAATGTATCTCCCCTAAATCCATCAACCATACAAAAATAATGATTCTAAGAATTTACACATGCCATGTAATTTGTTTTGAAATGTATCATTAAATTTAGGAAGAATGGTGTAAACAGAACACACCTATACAGTAAGTAAACATAATAAAAAAATGACAGCAGCTGGAAGGTAAATGGATGGGTGCTCCCTGAAAAATTCAACAGCTCTATTTTTTTCCTGTGTTTTTATACTATAGTATTTGGGGGAGGGGGTGTCTATTTAGTTCTAGTATGTGTGTGTGTGTGTGTGTGTGTGTGTGTGTATACACACACACACACATACATATATATATATCTACAGATAAAGACAAACATTATATTGCTAAACACAAGAAAGACAAAAGTACCACAAATTCTATAAAGTTATTATACCTGAAAGAATGTTTAATACTGCCAATAAGTAGCCTTTCATTTATTCAGCTAGCATTTATTACTTATATTATATATGAAACATATTTCTGTCTTAAAAACGACTAACATTTTAAGTACTCACGACATGCCCCAAGTCATGTTTTGCTTTTATGTAGAATATTCCACCTAAGAATCTTAAGTACTGAATCATTTATCTATACTAACTATATTTTATGATTACATACTTTCTTTCTCAGATAGTTCCCAAAAAATAATAGGATTTCATCTCAGTTTAAAACAAAGTATAAATTTATGCTGCTGATCTAAAAATGACCTTAGGAACAGGCAAATGTTTGTAAGAATAAACATAAGGCTCTTAACACTCACCGAAGAGTCACATTTCCCAGGAGGTGCACGCTGTTAAAGAGACCTCCAAAAGGCTAAAGATAAATAAATGGCTACAGGAAGTGACCTAATGCACCACTCACAGTTCACAGAAAAGCCTGTTGCAACGCTTGCCTAAAGATTCCCTCCAAGCCCCAGAAGACCGAAAGAGCGGAACTTAAGGCCCTGGGAAGACACGAAGTAACACTGGCACTGCGGCATGGGCTGCAAGCGTGGCCAGAGAAGAATGACGTTAGGAAAGCAGAATCGAGGGAGGGTCTGTCTACTAACTAGATTTTAGAGCCATGCCGAAGAAACTGAAAGTAAAGCAACCGGGAAGAGACATTAGTCAAACGCAATGCAAATCTCAGTGTTACTGTCATTCAGTCATTTCAGACAGACTTGTTCACCAGTTGTCTTAGGCTTTCTATTGCTGTGACAGAACATCATGACCACGAGAAACTTGGGGAGAAAAGGCTATGCTACTCTATGTCCACAGGACAGTCCAACAGAGAGGAGTCCAGGTGGGAACTCACACAGGGCAGGGACCCAGAGGCAGGAGCAGACACAGAGGCCACGGAACTGTACTGCCTGCAGGCTTTGCTCCTCAAGGCTTGCTCAGCCTGCCTTCTTACAGCACCAAGGATCACCAGCCCAGCAGCAGCCCCACCTACAATGAGCTGGGCCTCCCCCATCAATCACCAATTAAGGAAATGCAGCACAACCTTGGCTACAGCAATCTGGGAGGGGGCATGTTCTCAAATGAGGTTCTCTCTGTTCAAATGACTCTAGTCTGATCGAGTTGACATAAAACTAGCCAGCACACCAACCAAAACCTCTATTCCTTGTCTGGTAAGAGGGACCAAACAAACAAACAAACAAACAGACAAACAAACCAACCTGGTTGTTGGACTTATTTTTGAGATAAACATATATAAAAATATTCAGATGAGTGCCTTGTAATATTAACCAGCTCCTAGTTTTATCAACACTAGGAAAATTAGTTATTCCAAGGGCTTTAATTTTGTCAACGGCTAGGAGAAGTAGCTATTCCAAGGACTCTTGGTCATTCACTGCTTTGGAACAAGAAACGGAGGGATCATCCCCACCCCCACCCTGACCTGGTCTCAGGCCATCTGGACATTCCCAGGCATTCAGGAGGAGGTGAAAGTTCATCCACGCTGCCTGGCTTTTCTCTAAAGCACTCTCAGAGTTTACAATGTAGGCAGAAGTTTGTCCGAGTTATATGCTTCAGCTTTAAAAAAACTGTCTATTCTCCCTGGGGAAAAATGTGCAGTATCTAGCAAAAGTCCTTTTTATAAATTATCTTCTGCTCAGAGAGGGTAATACCAGAACAAACTGTTCACATGCTATATATCTAAGAGGTAGGCAAGCAAATATTTCCTGAAGGAAGATTATTCAACTCAAAAAACAAAAGGTAAGCTGGAGAGATGGCTCAGCAGTTAAGTGTTTGTTGCTCTTCCACAGAACCTGAGTTCAGTTCTCAGAATTAAATGTTGGGTAGTTTACACGTTATGTAATGCCAGCTCCAGGGGATTCTGGCCTCCATAAGCAAACTTAAATATAAAAATAAATATTAAAGTCTTTTTACTATTAGGTTAGACAAGCACACATAATTGTTTGATAATTTCTATTTATTACCAGTTCCAGGCATTATGAGCCAACTTTAAAGCTAGAATTTTTTAACCCGATTTCTACATGAGCACTGAGGCACATATCCCTCCTTCTTAGAAATGTAACTTAAGAAATGCATTTATTTTGAGTTCTAACTAGAAGGAAGGAAAAGGGGAGGAAGGAAGGTAGGTAAAACAAAAAACATTGATTTTCCTTTTCCTATATTGCTTCAAAGGCAAATCTTCCCTTCTTAAATCCTGTGAGATGGCTGAATTACCACAGCACATTCACAGTCCTCGTACCCTAGCCTCTTGAGTGCTGGGATTACAGGCATGTGACACCATGCCTAGTCAGCAAGTGACAAGATAGAAATCCCAAGGTTGTGCCATAATCTTTTCAAGATCCTTCAGAAGACAGTCAAAAGAACAGGGTAGAAAGTGTTAGAGCAGGACAAATGGAAGATGAGGGGCAATGGCCAAAGCGAGAAGAGCAGAATTCTTGAATTTTATGATATCATTTCTATACCATAACAGATAAGACATGGGAGGATCACACTCACTGTGTTGGACAGCTGAGTCACCCACTAATAAAGCTGCTCTCAGCGTGACTTCAAAACCAGGGAGACGCACCTTCACAGCTGCTACACTTCTGTCCCTTCGGCCCTTACTATTAGGAAAAGCACTCGTGGCATGTAACTGAGTACAGCATGACCTGCCCTCTGTGCTGTGGGAAGCATCTGCGGCAAACAGGAACAACCCCAGGCTCCCAACCTCCATCTTCCCCAGCTCTTCACTCGAGAAAAAGGCCAAGTTCCCTACTGTCGATCTAGAAAGTCCCAATTAAGCAGTCTGGAAGAAGGATGATTTCACCAGGCTTAGATGTAAGTTTCAGGCATTCACACATTAATCAGAATGACTCTATGGTTAGTTTATGTATATGACATCATACAGTCTGAGCTGTGGTCCCTTCCTAACCACTGAAGGGTGCTCACTGTCATCTGACTTAGTTCATTTTAAAGGAACTCCTACACTTTTTGACTCCAATAAAAGCTTAAACTCATGGAACCAGCTACCTTGATCACAACTCAGTAGCTAGTCATATACGACATGGAGCACACGGGGAAAGTCACAGTAAAAAGGGGTTAATCGAGGCCACATGAGACTAGGAGAGTCTCTGGTCAAAAATGAGTAGAAGGTTCATCCAATACCTTTGAGAAGATGATGCTGTCCATTTCATCACTGGGTGAGTGAAAGAGGTCAGAATCACTCCCTGACGCTCTCTGGAGCACGCCTTCTTTTGTGGCACACTCCGTGCCCAGTCTGACATCTATGAAGCTTCTGCATTCTGAAAAAGAACATTTATTTAACCATTAGCTATTTTTTTTAATTTATTTTCTGTTTCATACCAACATTCAGTCATTTTCTATTGTTCACCTACTTCTGCTTTCCCAGTCTTTCCTCCATTTTAGATATTTACAAAGTTAGAAAAGACATGGTCTAATTAGTAGCTTTTAGGTATATTAACTGATATAATTACTCTTTCTGTTAGGCATTTGGCTAGGTCCCAGGAAGGCCTTTGGAGTGTGCTTGCAGAATGGGTTATTCACACTCTTGTGGTATAAATGAGCAGAGTAATAGATAATTTCATTGCAGAATTATAAGGAATACCATAACAAGTGAGGCGGGACCTATGAGTTAAGTATGTCAGTCACAATTATGAATTTAGATTATAATTTCAGAATGTTAGTTCAATGGAAATAGTATGGCTTCTTCAAAGGACCCTAAATGATAGGTATTCTAGCCACCCCTCCCCACAACCATTCTATACAGTACACAAAAACTACAGTTGGTGGGTTTGTGATTTTTCTATTCTTGCCCCTTTTGCTACTTGGAAAACTCCAAAAACCTTCATGCTGTAATTGAGAGGGAACTGGGGTACTGGCTGAAAGACACTGCTGGGCTGCTACAGGGCTAGCTGGCACTCTAAAGACTATGCCAAAACGCCCACACGAGACACTCGCATAAAACATCCATAGATTCAGCTCTGGTAGAAGTGCCTTACCCCCAAAATAAAGCCAAGCTAACACAAGGCTATCAACCAAGTCGGGGATAAGAAGAGGGTTAATATGTGAGGTTAAACACTGGAGGAAAGAAGAATATGGAGGGAAAAAAGGAATCCAGAAAGAGAGCAACCATAAACCATTACAACCCTACCATGACCTTCATGGGTTGTAGGGATCCCTAAAGACAAACAATGTACACCCATGTCATATATGTTGGGATATTTTCAAAAGAAATAGAATCCTTACTGTCTTCCTACACCCACATCTTAATGAATGAAGTGCAATATAGTGAAGTAAAAAGTTAATCAGAGGACGCTGATTTTAGCATGTTTAGATTGATCTTGTTTAAAAGAAAAATCCAGGTATTTGACCCTGTAGGTCTTCACTTCTTTATCACTAACATGGGGCCATCAGCAAAACCCTAGAGTCACACCGACAGTTAACAGCATACTTGAAATGTATTAACTGGACATCCGGCATGTAGCACACTACAGGTATGTGATATGTATCCTAAATAAAGTTCAGGCTTCATAAATCCTTAATATATGACCAAGCTACTTATTCTGGGAGTTATAGTGTAAAGAGATGTTTTAACAGTTTGCACAATTGTGTCCTGACAAAGACTACAACAGAAATTCAGTTCCTTAAAGGAATAAACTGAGCCATGATTTCTAGAAGTTTTTCTGTGTTATGAATGCTCAAGTTCCAAGACGTCATTCAATAATTACATGGCAGAAGTTTTCATTAGGGGGTGGCTACCTACACTTTCAGAAAAGTCCTGAGAGCTACAGACAGCAGAGCACGGTGTGGATACTTTTACTTTCAACACCTTTGGATTTGTAGCCCCGAATACAATCATAACATAATATTCTGAGACAGCGCTCTCAAGGAGTGTGAAAAATACTGAAGAAAACACTTTCCACATTTGCTCTCAATACTTCCTCTGTGATAGTCGGAGTTGAGAACTGTAAACAGCGGCTTTGTTGGTGGAGTGGACTGGAGAACTCAGCAGTGTAAAGTTATTGCTCACTTAGCAGTACAGGAGCCAGCCCAGGAGTGAGCTCAGAGTGCCACTCACATTGATGTCTGTGTCACAGCCCTCTGTGAGGCAGCCCAGTAACACTTTACAGATACAAGACAGTGGAACCCAGACACTGGGGAATGAATCTTATGTCAGAATTAGCTAAACATGGGGTGAAGTTAGGACTCCTAACTAGTGTTATTATCAGGCAAGATCTTATCTGTTATTACTGATAGATCATAGGCATGTAACTAAAGACTTCTGACAATTCTACCTACACAGGATAACAGGAGCCTTAAAGATTCTAGTGGATGTCCATCCTGCATCCCAACCCAATAAATCTGAACCACTAAGGCCAAGACCAAGGGATCATGTATTTTCAAAGTTCTCTTGCCCAGATGACTCCAGTATATAGCTGTCGAAGTTTTCTGGAATGAAGCTGTATCTGCAAAGACAGACTGCAGTGAATGGGGAAGTTGGATTGTTGCAGGTCCCGTGATTAATTACCTTGTCTGGGTTAGCTTAGCTTAAGCCCCTGGAATTGCCATTCCTTGTCCCCCTCTATGTTGGAACTAATACCATTTGACTAACAGATAAAAATCTTTTGGAATGTATACATAGCAGACCACTACCTTTTATCAATTTCAAAGCTAAAAGTATCATCAGTGGCATCTGGGACTCACCGCAGAGCATCACCCTTCTTGCTGTAGCCACCTCTCTCTCTGGTTCCATATAAAAGGTGTCTTGATTTATGGTTTTCTTTGTTTTATTGCTGTAAAAACTTTATGAAACTGCTTCTACACTGGAACATGGAATTTGGGGTACCCTGAATCCATGTTCCTGAGCTATGGTCACTCAAATTTGGTTCTAGAACAAACTACCTCCTATTCCCTTTAAAACAAGAGCTATGGTTTCTGTTTGTTTTTGCATCAGCAGAGCCAAAAATAAGAACCACAGGTTCGGTCCTAGCAACATGAATTTATAACTTTATACCACTGGTTTCCCTTATAAATGATTAATAACTCATAGCCTCACAATTACTAAAATTACTATTAATTCCTAAAATAAAATTAAGGAAAACTCTTGTGCCTTTATCTCACTGTGAAGTCAAATGCTTATCTATCCACTCCCCTGCCCCCGTGTCTTCTTCCAGTTTGCTGTATAACGCACTCAAGAATGGCAGCTCACAGCAGTGTCTCACAGAGCAGGACTGTGAGCGTGCATACCTGAGCTCTGCTTGGAAGCTAAGAGAGATGCTGCTTCAGGGCAGGGCTCTATGGCACACCAGCTTTCTCGGTTGATCTGGAAGACATAAATAATGTGTTTCAGACAATAAGGAACTTCATAGCTCCAGAAAAAAAAATCTATATATTGTTCATACCTCTGACTATTAGTATTTTATTGTAAGATAGGTGAAGTTATGCCAGGAAAGAAAACAGAAGTCTACTGTAATAAAAATAAGGCAGTCTACATGCAGCTGAAAGTTGTGCACAGACTGTCAGTAATCATGGTGTGTGACATAAATGAGAAAAGATCTACAAAATGCAGGCCACAGTTCAGAACAAGTGTGAAGTAAAGAAATTAACAAATAAAGAGAGAAAATACTAAAATATTATTTGATATTATAACTTGCAATTTTGAAAAGTACATACAATTTGAGGATTTTAAAAATACGAAATAATTCCTATTTAAGAATAACTATACACCAGGTGCCATGTTAAAAATTCACCATTCATTTTTCTCTCAAATGATCATAATAGCTACAAGAAGTTTCTATTAAACCAAAGAAGGTTGCCCAAAACATAGCAGGAACGGCACTGGGAGTCAGTGTGCACGACTTGGGAATCCATCCGCTCAACTACCTTATCCTTACAACTTCCTAGCTTAATTAAGTAGTACGTGTCTTTAATTAACATCAAATAGTCAACACTGTTCTCACTAACTGACAAAACAAGTAGACACAAGATCTAGAAAACCTCAGAGACACCCAATGATCCTACCTCACTGACACACAGGACACAGGGCACATTCCTAACAAGTACATGTAAGATGTTCATATAGGATACACCAAATGACTCTAAATAAAATAAAACTTCTGCATATTTAACAGGATTAAAATCACAAAAAGGGTTTGCTTTTTTAACTACAACACTACTAAACCAGAAACCCAAATCAAAGGACTGGAATCCCACACAGATTTTAAAAATGAAAAGATAAAGAAAACATTTTTGCAAATAAAACTACTAAGTATCCTACCCCTCATCTAAGAAATGTTAAAAGAAAATATGTTGAACTGAATACAAATTAAAACTTCTGAATAAAAATTTGTGGGATATCACTAATTGCAGTGCTTAGAACAAAAATGTAACATTTAAAAATGCTTCACTAAAAACATTCCAGGAGAAAGAGAAACACTAACCCAGACACAAACCCTTGGACTGATGATGGCATCCTGCCTACAAGATCTACTAATGTATGGTGGCACAAAGTTTGTGGGAGTAAGGGATCAACAGCATGTGATATAACTGAAGGCCCACTCCATGAGAGAGAACCAATTCCTCACACTGCTTGGTAACCAAGAACCTGAGACCAGACAGTCCAGGGACCTAGGGTAAAACAAAAAGTGGTGATGGCCCACACCTTTAATTCCAGTACTTGGGAGGCAGAGCAGGTGGATGAATCTCTGTGAGTTCTGTTTACAGAGTAAGTTTCAGGACAGCTAGGGCTACACAGTGAAACCCTGTCTTGAAAAAACAAACAAACAAACAAACAAACAAACAGTAACAACAAAGTGAGTCCTAATGATATTCTGCTATACTCAGAGATCAGTGCTTTATCCAGCCATCACCAGAGAGGCTTCCTCCTGTCCCAAATTGGAACTAATACAGAAACCCACAGCCAGACATTAAACAGGGAGTAAGCGACCTTTGAACACTCAGTTCTAAAAGAGATGTCTCCATCAGATTCCTCCCCTAAGGGCTCAGGGAACTTGGAAGAAGAGAAGGCTGGAAAGTGTAAGAACCAGAGGGGATGGAGGATAACAAAATGTCAAGGCCTTCTCGATACAACAGGGCTGGCATACAAACGATCCCATAGAGACTGAGGCAGCATGCCCAGGGCCTGCACAGGTCTGCATCAGATGGGGTCCTAGAGCTAAATGAAGTGGACACATGCCCCCATCCCAGAAGCCATCTCCAATTGATAACCATTTGCAAATAAAAATTTATTTTCCTTCCAGGGAGTCTCACTGGGGAAAGAGACCACTCTTAAGGATGGCCTGCATATCCAGTGGCAGGTGGCCAGCAGAAAATGAGCGCAATGGCATTTTTGGAGGTCCCTTGTCTCAAAATGGAATGTCACAAATTTTTCCATTAAAAAAATGTTTTATTACTGTTTATTTTTATTTTATTTATATCTATTTTCCCCTCTTTTTACCCTACATGTCTTCTGGCCATCCGCTATGATTTCCAGCTTAGTGTTTTCATAGGTACTGGAATGTGCAGATGATATCTATACTCTTGCACCTTCTCTTGGGCTCTTTCCTTCTGTTTGTTTTGTCCTATCCCAGTGTGCTAGCTTTTGTTGTGTCTTATTATTATCATATAGGAAAACATTTGTTTTGTTTTTCTTTTTTTTCTTTTTTAATATATTTTGTTTCTTTTTTCAAGACTCGGCTGTCCTGGAACTTACTCTGCAGGCCTTGAGCTCAGAGATGTACCTGCCTCTACCTCAGGAATGCTGGGATTGAAGGCCACCACCAAAGGATTGGCCTGATTGTTTTCTATGAGACAGGAAGGGGGTGGATCTGGAGGGGAGTGGAGGAAGAGATACTGTAATTAGAGAGGAGAGGAAACTATAATTAGAACATTTTATGTAAGAAAAAAAATCTATTTTCAATAAAGGGGAAAGAATCAAGATAGTACATTAATCCAAAACCTGAATGCACACACACACACACACACACACACACACACGAACAAAAACAAACCAACCAAAGAAAAAAGCACCCCTACAATGAACAGAAATGAGTGACTCAGAACGCATGAACACGGCTAGTTTCAACAGTCAGAAAAGCTGGGCGATCGTACCGTCAAAGCGAAGCTCCTCTGATGAGGAAGGTTACAAGCTACCCTCGCGCTACGAGATGGAACCACAAGTGGGAAACCACAGGGTCTCACATGGGAAGGATAATAACGAATCACTATAAACTTTTGTGTAAAGTTCATTAAGTCTAAAGAAATGATCAAAATTTGCTTACAGTGATATAAGTAACTTCAGTATTCATTTAAGTCACCGAATTTGTGGTTTAAAACTTTCCTTCAAGGGGAGCCCCAGGCAAAGAGGCTTTCTGGGGAATCCCACAAACACTTAAGGAAGCGATAACACAAATTTTACGCAAACACATTTAGGAAACAGACAAATAAACAACCACTCACAGTTTGTTTCCTGAGCCTCCAACATCAAAACCAGATAAAGGCAGAAAAACACTGATCACTCTTAGGAATGGTGCAGAATCACCAGCAGAATTTTTGATAAACTGACTTAAGCAATACATGTGGAAGATAAGCATATCGTGAACGAGTGGGCTAATTCTAAGAACAAAAGGTTATTGTACGTAGCGTTGCGGGAGAAAAATATATATGTAACAGCAATTGATGGAGGGAGGAAAGGAAAGGGAAGGTGATAATGATATAAATACATTATAGTCTCAAAAAAAAAAAACAATTTAAAAATTCAATTTAGGTCTACCAACCCACATACCAAGGAAAACAACTTGGTAAGACCTGGTATCTGTTAAAATAAATTATCAGAACACTAACAGAAAAAAACTGCTCAACCTGATAAGACTTTCTTAAACGCAGCAAGACAGCCCTATAGTCAGTCAACATCATTTATCATTTCCAATGATATGAAGACTAAGCACATTAGTGTGAAATCAAGACCAAGACTGAAGAACCTCCCCATGCCACTTCTATCCAGTATTGCTCTGGTGGGCTACTTAGTGCACTGAACAGAAAAGAAACACAATACATGCAACTGGAAGAATGAAACTTCTCAGAGATGACATAACTGTCTACATAGAGAATTCCAAACAACCAAAACGCTACTAGAGCAAGTGCCTGAGGGTTGCGAGGCAGAACTCCAAATCAGTATTAGTTTTATGTACTGGTGAAGATACGAAGAACCTGAAACTGAAAACAAAAGCTATGGTATTTGTAGTAGAACCAAGACATTCAGATAGGGAAAAATGTAAATGAATAACATTTACACCATGGGGACAAATCAGAAACTCTAACAGTTATATCCCTAAAATCATAAGCAGGACTTTAAGAGTCACATGAATCAAACCAATATAGTACTGGTATAAAACAGAATAAAGGTCAGTGGTAAAGAACTGAAGTTAGTTACTTAATTTGACAAAGATGCCAACTTATTTCAACAGCGAGCAAACAGGCAGGGGAGGAGAGTAAGCAGCTTACTAAGTAACAGCACGAATGGATATAAGATGTACACGGGAAAGCATTCCTAGCAGTGCCATTCAACAGAACAGAAGCGGAAACAGTAAGGAAGACTGCACAGTGGGTTGGGGCGCCCGCTGCCCTTTCAGAGGGAACCTATGTCAGGCAGCTCAGAACTGCCTGGAACTCCAGTTCCAGAGACTCTGATGGCCTCTTCTGGCCTCTGGGGGATGGGTACCTGAATGCACATGGCATACATAAAAAAAATTAAATAAACCTCAAAGGCATACAAATATATGTCCACTAGAACATCTAAGATTAAAGACTAAGAGTACAAAGTGTTTGCCAGAATGTAAAGTAATGGGGACATGGACATACTACTAATGTCATGTGAAAGGATAGTCAAAGTTTACAAACTAGGCTAGCAGCTTCTGCAATGTCAAACAACACTCATATTTTACCCAGCAATGGGTTAAAATTACTAATAAAAGCAAAATCTTCCTTTAAGATCCATCCTCAATATCTCTCTCTCTCTCTCTCTCTCTCTCTCTCTCTCTCTCTCTCTCTCTCTCTCTCTCTCTCTCTCTTTCTCTCGCTGTGTGTCATGAGTGCTCATGCCATGGTGTGTATTAGTCAGAAATACCTGAGGCAGTTGGTTCCCTTACACCACAATGTAAATCCCTGTTATCAAACTCAGGTTATCAGCCTTGTCGGCAAGTACCTTGACCTACTGAACAATCTTGCCAGGCCCAAACATATTTCTGTACTAAGACTTTTTAATGGCAGCTTAACTCATGATAGACTCGGACTGACAGAAATAACTTGTCTTACATCTATACGATGCAACATTTGTAAGGAATGATCTACTGATTAAAACAACACGGATAATTTTATGCTGCGAGGCAGATGGCAAAGACTAGACGCAGAGGCTTACTTACTGCATGTTTTTAATCTTTATGTCATTTTAGAAAAGGTAAAATTTCAGCACCAAAAGACATATTAGTGATTAGCAGGGAGAAGAAGAGGAGGTAAGACAGAGGAACTTTTGAGCCGAATCAATGTACTTCCGTGTTATAGAGTGGTGACTATATAATATTTATTAAAACTCACCAAAATGCAAAAATAAACTGGGTGGGTATGTGTGTGTATCCTGGTGATAAGGATCAAATGCAGGGCACTGTGGCTGATATTCAAGCGAACTACAGCTCAACTATATCCCTATACCAGTGGGTATTTTGCGTATAAATTAGACCCTCAAAAGTATAACATACAAAATAGTTTTTATCAGCACTTTAACTTTAATCCCACTGAAATTAAATTGAAATTCTGAATAACACAAATAAGCTATCATATAGATGAATAACTAGAATGCCAGAAGAGGCCATGGTTTTATTTAGTGGCCTGTAGAATATAAAATATACCCATTATATTTGTGGTCACTAGTGAAAAAAATTGAACTGCTGTGCTGATAAAAATAATTGTATTTAATGCACACCAAGTTGAATGAGGACTCTGCTGAAGGACGTGGCCTTTTCTTCCTATTTTTGACAACAGGAGAAATAAATTACTTGTGAGCAACTGCAAGTTTAGGTACATCAGATGGACACTAATTGCTCATCTCTGCTGTTTCATTAGCACAGAAAGAAAGACGGCAAGAACGAGTGGTCGAAGTGGAACGCAGTTTCAGTAGCTTGCCTGGATTACACAGAAGATCCTCTCCACAAAGGTGACCTGGGCATGCACAGCTAGCAGTAACCAAAGTCAGTGACTTCAAAACATTGCCCTCATCTTTCAGAGAAACAGCTTGAAGGGATTATTACTACACTGTGTGTGTGTGTATACATGTGAATGACTGTACCCAAGGAGACCAGGGTACTGTGAGGGATACGACATGGGTGCTGAGAACCAAACTCTGCGAGAGCACTATGTGCTCTGAGCTGCCGAGCCACTTCTCCAAGCCTCGGCAGACTTTCTTTTTAAAAAATCGGTAAAGCCAAACTAAAACAAACAAACGAAAAAATCTCCGAGTAGTGGCATGGGGAATTTTTTAATTTTTTAACCTGTATCTCATTTTTACTGTGAGATGTTTCTCTGTTAGCAATCAAAGCTATCATAATTCAGCATGAAAGTAAATTCTGAAGTGGGAAACGTAAAAAAGTCCTTTTGCCCCTTTTAGTATAACAGAGGTGGCAGAAACACTGAAATAAATGTAGACAACATAAATAACAAAGTTTAGCGGAGTCTCAAACATCAGCGTGAAGAACATGGAAGCGGGTCTGTCTCCCTGAACTATGCCGCTCCCCTCTCCAGGGCTCCCGGTGACCTTGTCAGCCAATATTTGGCAAAGCCCGTGTCTTCAAAATTTAACCCTTTTCAAGATCAACTCTGCTCCATGGCCGACATGTAAAGGAAACACTCTTCTTGAATATGCACTCACTAAACTCTGTTTCTCTCAGGCTAAGCAATGCTATGTTACATTTAGCCATCACTCCACTGTGCAACAACTCATGAGAATGAAAACAAAATTAAGGTAAAATAGACTCTCTTTAAGAGAATATATTATGTGGTGAGGAAATACTAGTGTTAGGAAACCTTCCAGAAGCCTCATGCATGTCTGCAGGTCTGGTGACTGACCCTTTTGCTCTAGATGCTTTCGAAGGGTGAGTGTATGTCAAACAGTCCTATTAAGACACAAGTTAACTTACTAGCTTAAGAAAGCTAAAGTTTCAGAACTACCCCACATTTTAAAACAATCAGTATTATTAATTTTATAAAACAAATAGGTACTGAATATGGCAAAATAATCATCCCTTTGTAGCAAAAAAAAAAAATCCTAATTTGACTGAATTTTAAGTGAGCAATTATACTTGAATGATCATAAACTAATATTCCTTTCAACTTTTCTATAGTTTCTTAACTTATATTTTATGGTTATATTCTAATTTTATTGAATAATTGTTTAATAATCATTGCAGTTGACATAGGGAGGCATAGGTTACTATAATGAGTTCAACTTTGCATTTTAATAAGACAGGTAAAACTGAAGTCATTTCTGTATATGTCTATTTCTATCCTTTCTTGTTTAATACTTGTCAGTAAAGAAAAACATTTTAAATCCTTTCTCTTGGAGACACTGAGCTGGATCTGGCTGTTTTGTATAAATGTAATGTATATAATGGTGATGGTATCCAATATTCATCTACCTTATTTAGTGTTTCATTAATTCCAAATAATATTCATAATTACTATCTATTCATCCAGCACTGACTTTCTAGGAGGTAAATAATAGGTTGAACATTTTCTATGATTTATACAAGTTTTTTTTTTTTTTGAGGAATATACCTAGAAATGGCCCTGGTCCACTTTTGGGAAAGGGTCAAAATGGCTATACCAGGACAACCATTTTGTCAATGTTTTGTTCTTATCTGTGATTTTTCTTGTCAGAGAAACCCTTTTGTCATTTGTGAGTTTTTTGAAAAAAACTAAACCCCAGGATTGTGACAGTTTCACATCTTAAACTTTGAAAGTTAAAAACTCCTCCGAGAAGATGGAAGTTTCAGTGTGGTCAATAAGCTTGCCCTAGCATTCCTAAGCAAAGACAATAGGTGCTGGACAAAAAAAGCCTTATATATACTTTTCTTCAAGTTACGTTGTATGAGAGAAGGCAAGCATCAGGGTAGCTGGCTCCAAACCCCGAGGCTTACAACAGCTATCTGCCTGTGCCGTACACTGGTGAAACAGTGACACAAATGGCTGCACTTAATTAAGGTCTGTTCTACGGATGGAACCTGATAGTGCTAGAGGCCAGGAACATAGGTCTAGGTAGTCAGGGTTTTTTTTTTTTTTCCTTCTAAATCTTATCATTTCTTAATTTAAATTTAATTTTATTTACATTTTCTTCTCTCTTTTTGTCTTTTAGGTCCTCTGCCTATACATTATGGCTTCCAGTCTAATATTTTTATGTGATTCTGGAGTGTGCAAATAAGTGTATTTCCGCATCTGTACCTGGTTTTTTTTTTACCTTTTCTTCTTGGACTCTTTTCCTTATGTTTACTTGCTTTGCCCTATTCTGGTGTGTGTTAGTTTTTAACTCATTTTAATTCCTCAGAAGACTGTTTTCTACTGAGGGACAGAAAGAGGTGAATATGGATGGGAGGGAAGGTGGGGAGAAGTTGAGAGGAGTAGAGGGAGAAAAACTATAATCATGATTTATTATGTAAGGAAAAAAAGAGATATTTTCAATGAAAGGGAGAAGGGGAGGGGCTCCTAAGCCCTTTGAGTAAGAGGACTGTTAGGACTCTAAGGGAAGCTATGGTGCCTTTGTTGGGCATAGGCACCATTTGTATTAGAACCCAGGGCGCTGGAGCCTATGTAGATAATCCAGATTAGAGACTTTTGCATCTGATATTTAGAAGCAAAAAAAGCCCAGTGATTTTCACAAGTATTTGCACTAAGAAAAAATTGGAGATAGGGCTAAAATGGAAGTATGCTTTATTCTCTGGGGTGACGGGCAAGGGTGACAAGTTCAGTACTGTACTGAGAAAGTCACTATAGAAATACAGAAACAAATGGGAAACTGGACAATAGGTGGGGATATGGAAGACAAAGGCCAGAGAAGAGGAATCTGAACTACTCTGCCCTAGTGGCAGCACATGGAGGCTTCCTTTAGAATCCAGAAAAAGATTAAATGGAAAACTGTGGGAAAAGGTAGAATCCAGAAAAAGAGAGACATGGAGGGATCCACAATAAACAGATGCAGAAAATTTAGATGAAAAATGATGATAGGTGCTTTAATTATGTTGACTCTGAGATGTAACAGTTTGACAAAAGGCTCGACAAGGTCACACACTGTTGAGGCAGTATGTTTACAAAAGTGTGTCTAGACCCAGACTTGGTTAGATACACATTATCTGCAGGTGAGATTAGCTGAAGACAGCTCAACTCACTGGCTTCTTAGGAATACAAATAGCATAAAAGTGTACATTGGGGAAATGCAAAGCAAAACCAGAATGGGCCATCACTTCATAATCATATGCTGCTATTTGGGAATGCAGAGAAACTGGAAGTCTTTTGAAAACTGCTGGTAGAAACCATGTAAAATGTTAGAGCCACTGGGGCAAACAACATAGACATTCCTAAAAACCACAATTATCTTGGCTCGGCAATTTCAATTCCGGTCATACACCCAAAGAATGAAAGCAGGGATTCAAACAGGTACTTACACACATGGTCAGAGGAACACCACTCATAATAGCTAAACAGCTAACACAGCTCAGGGGGTCGGTGTGTGAACTAAAGTATATGATGTCACAAAGAATGTTATTTAGCCTTAAAAAAGGAACTCTGACGCACCTTACAATTTGTATAAACTTCAGATGTTATGCTAAGTGATGTAAGACAGCCAGCCAGCCAGCCACAAACAAACAAATACTGCGTGACTCCACTTACATAAGGGGCCCAGAGCAGGCAGAATCAGAAAGCAGAATGGTGGTTTCCAGGGACAGGAATGAAGACTTATTGTTTAACAGGTGAGAAGTTCCACTTTGGAAAAATAGAAATGTTTTGATCTTTCTAGTTGTGATGCTTATAAAAAAAAAAAAGTATAACTAAATAACATGGAACTGTATAGTGTACCCAAAAGTAGTTAAAAGGGTAAATTATGTATATTTTATCACAGATTAAAAAGTGAGTGTACAGCAGTTAAGAGATGCAAACTTATTTAAACAAAAGTTGACATATATCCCACAAAGCCAAAATTATAGCCAGTAATCTGAGCCAGATGCTACCAGTCATGGCCAATGCCATTAGCCAGAGGGCAATCTCCATGTTGCAGCGAGTAAAGAAAGAATGCTAAATCATGCATCAGCACTTTCAACCACATCCTGTGTAAAAGCAACGCCAAGCATATCATATTCCAGTGTGGATAATATTGTGCTTACCATGTGAGTAAGCTCTCAAGACAGAGAAATTGGTTTAAACGGTACTCTCTCCTCTTGCCCTATTTCGGAACCCCTGATGCGGCACACAGGTTTGCATCGCTCAGTTTTCTTCTTCACCTCCACAACCTCATTCTCATGGCAACTAAAAGCCACACTGTGTGGCTCTGTTAGAAGCCATTTTCATATGCTTGCTGTTGATCAGATATAATGCCAGGCACGGAGCACTTGTGTGGTAACACTTTTGTCACATGTGCTGTAGGAGATCAAAAGTTAACAGGTATTTCTGATATAGCAATGTTACATCATCTATTAGACCCTTTCTTTCCCCCAAAATTATCTCTATAGCCAAGGTGTTTACATACTAAGAAACTAGTTGCTTGCACTATACTTTTTTTGTTGGTATTTTTTAAAAAATGTAATTCTGAGTAGGTTAAGCAAAAAGTTCAGATCACTGTGGACACTGCGATCATTTGGGTGGTTAATAAGAAATGAACATGCTATAATGATAATGAGATTGCCCACATAGATTTTGCTCTCGTGTAACCACAGAGCTATGAATAAAATACAGAATGGACAAGTGACTCAGTGAATAGGAGAAGTAGAGACTAGTCCAAGGTGATTCAGAAACTTTACAGAGGTAGATAAAAGTTAGAAATAGATTTTAATACCTGCATCATTTGGAGAGAGAAGTCACTCAGAACATTAAAAAAATGTTTTTTGCTTTGCCCATAGGTACTGCCACAAACCCCAGCTCAGATAGATGCCACTCAGAACTCCAAGGTTCTAGTGAGTTGCAGTGTACAGAGTACAGGATGATGAAAGGCACATTGTAACAAATGTCAGACCCAGTCTGGTATTCTTTTCATTCCTTCAGTGTAGCCCAGGACCTCTGTGATAGCCAGAACCACCCATCCTGAGAATCTACCAGTTTGACAATAGAGGTACATGTTTTTGTCTTGTTTCTGGCAGTGTCCATGCTACTGACTGTAACTGAACATTCTAATAATACAGGCTATGGCAACATCCAGTCTTCCCAGCCATCACAAATATTTATTTCCTCTGCAACCTTTTTAGACAATCCAAAGATAAAGGCTGAAGGAAAGGAAGCAAAAATCCACCACCTGAATATGTATGCCAAGGTCTGACCTAAAATCCCATCAGGTAAACACACTGCACCTGAGAAACTACAGCTGGCTGCCATCAGTCCTGACCTCTGCATGTCCTTCAGTTTTGTTCTAATCTGCCCTCAAAATTTTAAGGGATGCAGATTTTTCAGGGAAAGGCTTTTTGCTAAGCCTTCCTAGGGCCAGAGACAGACTATTCCTTCTGAGTTTCAGCTAATGAGACTGTATGGCCTATCTAAGCAATGAGCACACAGAGGGGACTGCCATTTTCTAAGTTTTTTCATTGTCATAAAGAAAACACTTAGAAATCCTGTGACCATTAAACTAGCATTCTGAATTGTTAGCTACGAAATTGGCTTTCATTAAATTTTCAGTAACATTAAAATTAATGTTACTCTTAATAATAGGTTTGTGTTTTTCCAGGTACTCAAACTTATTAAACTGCTAGACACACTGGATCCTAAAGTCACCTTAAATCAGGCACCAATCTTACATTTCCGTCTGGTCACACACTGATGGGCCCCTCCTCTCTGGTATGCTAGTGTGGGAGTAAGCCACAGCACCTGCAGTCTTCTAAGAATGCGCTCATTTGCCATAGCCTCAGTCTGGCTATGGAAGGTTCTCATCAGTCAACACATGAAGTCAACATTGACTTCTTGTAGAACAATGGGGAAGGGCATGCTGTTTACCAAAGGGCCCTGCCAACAAAGTTATTTCATATCCCATTTTAAACACGATTCACAGTAAGAAACCATTTATCCAAAGAGCCAGAAGCCATGAAAGAGAAGAGAATGAGGAGGCAGGGGAGAAATGTCACATGCAAAGGAAAAGGGATGTCAACCAAGGATGAGTAGTGTCCTTGGTTGGGAGATCAGGGGAAGACTATACAGCTAGGCTCTGTTATTTCTAAGACATTTCAGAAAGCCTGGAACAGAGTCAGGGCTGTAGTCATGGCACCTGGGGGGTGGAGGCAGGACTATTAGGAATTTACCTCAGCTATGTAGTGAGTTCAAGCTAGTTTGGGCTACTGAGACCTTGACTCTTATAGGCAGACAGTCGGACAAGAAATTACACAGATGTGATAAACAATGTAGACTGGAATTTAGAGTAAGCCATAGAAAGTACAGGTATATAGCACAAATGAGGAATGCTGATGCTAATTCAGAGGGAATTATTTGAATGTCAAAGGTTAGGAACTGGAGTTCTAAGTATGGAGTAACAAAGCAAAAGGTTCACAATCTAAACCTTGAGATTACTGCTGTATTTCATTTCTGTATTTTTACATTAGAGTTATTAGTTATTTTTACATTAAAGTTAATTAAAAATTATGTTAGCACAAGGCTTATGAATCTGTATTTACAAATCTTAAATCTTAAAATTTGTATTTATAAAACATCAATTCATTTCAATCAAGAAATATCTATTAAAGCCAGACATGATGGCCCACACCTTTAATCCTGGCACTGAGAGGACAGAAGCAGGTGGAACTCTGTGAGTTCCAGTCAACTTGGGCTATATAACAAGTTCAATGCCAATCAGGGTTAAGACAGTAAAATCATTTAAAAAAATCTATTACATTTAAAAATAAGATTATGATATCTCATTCTATCTGTATGCACAGGTAAACTGATAAGATGAAAAATGAACAACTTTGTAAACCTCTATGTAAAAGTATGGTGAGAATGTATAGAGGATCACCTGAGTATTTAAAGTGGTACATGCATCCAATGGAATGTTTGCACACAGGTAAGGAAGCCAGAGGGCACTGCTGGTATCTTCCTTCATCAAACTCTATTTTACAGTTCAGACAATCTCTCACCGAACTTATTGATCTTTGTCAGTTAGCTTGGCTAGTCAGCAAGCCTCAGGAATTCTCCTGTCTCCATCTCCATAGCACGGAAATACAAGTGTGCATGCCACACCTGACCTTTACACAGACTCTAGGGACCTAAGCCCAGGAACTTTATTGACAGAACCATTTCTCAGTCCCTCAAATGAATTTTAAAATGCTAATAGAAAATACTGAAATTCAAAATAATGTGAAAGTAACTGGAGACCACCACTGAGAGGGAGGAAGAGGAGGAGGCAAAAGAATTATAGGAAAAACCTGCTACAAACTGTGAGCCAAATGAACTCTGGATATCATGCACCTATCCAAAATGAACTCTGGATATCATGCACCCATCCAAAATGAACTCTGGATATCATGCACCCATCCAAAATGAACTCTGGATATCATGCACCCATCCAAAGTGTCATAAAGAGAATTCCCATAATGAACTCTGGATATCATGCACCCATCCAAAATGAACTCTGGATATCATGCACCTATCCAAATTGTCATAAAGAGAATTCCCATACTGGCAAAGAATTAACCAACAGAATGTCTAAGATTTCTTGCAATACAAGTCTACAAAAAAAAAAATCATATACGTGTGTGTGTGTGTGTGTGTGTGTGTGTGTGTGTACACCTGCCTCTGTGAATATATTCATATAATAAAAGGAATGGGCCAATTCAAGGGAGCCTTAGGACAGCAAGACAATGCACTGGCTGTGATGAGTCTGACTTTGGTTTGCATCCCATCATTGATCACATATGAAGGGTGACTACAAGGGGAATTACTAGCCACTCTAAACTGTTTCTTGTATGTGAAGAGGGATGATGATTAAGATTGCAAACATCCCATGCGTATGTCTTAGTGTCTATCTATTCTCTCCTAATTTTACTTCACAAAGCCATTTGACCTTGTTGGGGCCTGCCATAATGGCAGCCTAATATACCCATCCCCACACTGCCAGAATGATCTTTTAAAGCAAAGAGGAGAGGATTCTCACCACGGCTGCTTGCTTTTGCACATCAGTTCTGGCTCCAGTTTCTTCATAATTAACTTGCTGCATGCTATGCAGAATGCCCCCACCTTTCAGGAAGTATCCATCAGTTTCTCTCTTTCCCAGAGACTCGGTTCATTATTTCTAGAACTCTTCCTTCATATAGACAGACATCTTCTTGGCCTCTGAGCACTGGCCCGAATGAAGCATTCTACTTGTTTCTGTCCTAACACACTGCTTGTGCATGTTTCTCTGGTTACTGTTGATCTTATGAAGATTCTCTTAGACTCAGTCCCTCAGTTCTCAGTCATATTTCTAGTACTTCCTCATAGGAAATGGGATAAAATAGTCACTGCCTGACAAATAACTCCCAAGTCAAATAAATCATAGAGAAGGGAAATATAAAAATAGTGTCTACAAATTAAGAAGCCTGAACTGAGTTAGCTTACCTCATATAAGCTCAACTAAGTTGTATGACACTACATATTTTTAGCACTCCTTTTGATTTTTAAAATTTTATTTTGAGTATTTTGCCTGTATAGAATACATACGTGCCCCAAGTGCACACCTGATGTATGTGAAAATCAGAAGAGAGCAGTGGATGCCCTGGAACTGGAGTTAGGGATGGCTGTTAGTCACCACTCATGTACTGGGAATCAAACCCAGGTCCTCTCCAAAAGCAATGAGTGTCCTTAACCACCGAGTCTCTCCAGCCCTTCTTTATTACTTTAAGTATAAACTAATGGTTTTCATTATCACATTTTAATATGCATATGATTAGTTTGCTATTTGCCATCACGTATCCCTTCCCCCCACTTCTGCCACCTAAATAGTACTGTTCTTTTGCTTTCTTCTGTCTCCCCTAACCCCCCAGAAAACCACACTGAGAGAGGGAAAGAGCAGAAAGGCAAAAGAGATTCCCGTGAAACAGAATGAGAGTGCTCTGCCGTTCCCTGTCCTGTTAAATCAAAAGGGCCATGAAAGCACAAGACAAAGATCCTAGAAAGTAGACTCTCTAAATTTCTTATATAAGAGGGCAAATATCAAAAGATAATTGTTATCTCTCAGAGGAAATGACTTTTCGGAGAAATTAAAACCAACATCATCTTTGGAACAAGTTCAAAACACCAAATTACAAAGTAGGCCTGGCAAGTTAAACCACCTGACAGTGATTACTGAGGGGCAGTGACACCACTACACCACAAATCACACCTCCTCTGAGTGCCACACCCAATGTGGATTTCACTGGCTTCTGTGTCTAGGTTTCTGAGCTCATCTGCCAGCTTCTCTTAGGGAGAGGCCAAGTATGGTAATCCACACCTGAGAGGCCAAGGGAAGAAGGTTTGAATGCTAGTAGCCTAGCCTGCCAAGGGAAGAAGGTCTGAATTTACTATGCTGCTTTCACGAGTTTAGTCGCTGTTTATCTCAAAGAGGAAAGGGATGGTGGCACAGGGCTGAGGTGGCTCAGTGGGTAAAGGTGTTTGCTGCTAAGCCTGATGACCTAAGTTTAATCCCCAGAACCCACAGGGTAGAAGGACAGAACTCCCCCAAGCTGTCCTCTGACTTCAACAGGTGAGACATGCCACCCATACACACAAAAAATTGAAATGTCTTAAGAGAAAGTGGGTTATCTTAAGTACTAAACAGACCTGATACACCAACAACACACTTCCACTATTTCTTTAATCCAGACATTATATTAGTACTTTATTCAAAATTACTCCTTTTCTACTTAACCTGCTCCACTCTAACAAATTTAGACACTCAGGTTCTTCGGCATCTGTGAAGTACTTGACTGACTCCCAATTTCCCCGCCTTTGCCAGAAAGCTGCTAAACTTCCAAAAAGTACTTCATGAGTTGTCCAACATTCCCAGACTCTGGCTTTACCGAATGTAGAAGTCCTTACTAATTTTAGATTCAAGGATGTCTTCTGTGAACAATTAGCCTGTCCAGAGACTCCACCCCCTTCCTGCTTAGACACCCAACATTACTAATAATGTGAAATCAAGCAAACGTAAATGCATCTTATCACTGCTTAGAAGCTACGGCAGGAAAAAAAAGTCAACTAAAGACAGTTTTAAAACAATACTGACTTCTCTTTCCCCTGGAGAACAGCAGATAGGAAAGACCAAAGCCCTACACAGACAAAAGGACAAAGAGGCAGACAGAAAAGTAAACTTACACAGAGAGAGACTGAGGCAAAAGGGAGGTGGAATTGAGGTGTGAGGATGGGGAAAACAACAGAAAACAGGCAACTAGCAAAAGGGCAGCTCTGAGAATGAGCCCTCCTCTGTGATCATTTAGATTCTACTTTAGAGCAAGTAAATTTGTATTCTAGTAATAAGTGCTTACACACACACACACACACACACACACACACACACACACACACACACACACACGGTCACACATTCCTTTTAAAGAATTTTAAAAATCCTGTACTCAGGACCCCTGCTCTTTTCTTACTGTTATCCCAGGCTTTCTCACACTTTGTCCTAGTTTCGGAAGGACCAAGACCTGGCAGTAAGGATACAGAGAGAAGTCTTCCTGGAGACTTTCAGATCATAAGAGGTGTGGGCCCTTCTTACCTTCAGCAACACCACATCGACAGTCCTGTCCACCTTGGAGATGTCACACAGGCTATAGCGCCTTTTGTGCCGCTCATACATTTTGTACAGATGCAGAAAAGAGGAGACAAAATACAGACGTCTATCTGCTGAATCCAGGGACCAATGTGCTCGCACAGGTCCGAAATTCCAAATTTCTCACAGTGGGCGGGAGGAGACTTCTGCTTCCAGATTCCTCTATATAGAAAACTCTCCGGTTAAGGAAAGAAAAAAACTCAAGCAGACTCCAATTCTGTGAACTAAGTGGGAACTTTCTGGCAGCCTCATAGCACTAAGACGACGAGTTTATAGTTCATAAGACAAGCGGTCTGCCTCAAGATCGCTGCTGTGCAGATCTTGACTGAAAGAGAAGCACAGATCTTTTCCATCACTGCCGAGAACTCCAGTAGAAAAATTAAGGACGAACTGGCTAAGCATAATGGTTGGCACATGTATCCAGAAAACCCAGAGCCAGTAATAAAACCCCAGTATGCACTCTGCCACGAAGAGAGGATTTAAAAAAAAAAGGTGGCTATCTCAAAGGGATGGCATGAGAGAATTCCTCAAAACAACAAAGACAAGGAAACCTATATGGAGGGGCTGAAAAAGAAAGAAAGACAGGAAAAATAAAAGAAAAACCCGGAGGTACTTTCTAGAATATCCAGTTTTTAAGCCAGTCTCCAAGCTCTTTCAGCGGCAGGGCTGGATTTTGACTTAAGTTGAAAATATCTAAGGACGGCTGAGTACAAGGAAAACAGACCACTCCTCCAGATGTCCTCCCGCCCTCCCTCCCTAGCTGGCTGCCGCTAGCTAGCCCGTCCCTCCCTCCGAAGCCTCCACACCCTTTACCCTACTCTCTCAAGATCGTTATTACTTGCCCTTTCAGATCTGCACCAGCAGCCTTGGAGGTTTGGAAACCTAATTGCAGTGGTGGGAACATGATTCATCTACAGACTAAGAGAAAAAACAAGGCTTCCTTTTCCAACAGGCTTCCTCCTGCTCCTCCTCCTCACAAGTCCCCAATGAAATAGACTCTGTCAGACACTGCAAAGAAACAACCTCAGTCCCTTTGATGCCAGTAGTATGCTAGTAAAGAAAGGCGGTGTTATCCTCAACACTACAAGTCTGTACAACAGCCTTAGCCATTCAGGAACGACACAGAACGCTGAAGCCAACCAAGGCATATACTGCATTTCCCTGCAGAACGCAACGCAGTGATTTAATATCAGAAAAATGTTAGCCAAGTATTGCAGAGTTATGTCTCTAGGATGTAGAATTAGCTATAAAAATGTCTGGCAAGGTTTAGAAGTCATCACCAGTTAAGGTTTTATTTCATCTGGGGTCTGAGAAAGTTCTAAAGAAAGTTAAAGAGATGGCATAGGATGAAATGTATGCATGTCCCTTAGGACTCTTGGGACCTGCCCTGCCCTTCACATCTCTCAATCACAGGACTATGTGACTTCATCTGCCTGTTTTCCTGCTTCTCCAGACCTTTCCAGTTGCCAACTGCCTATGCCTTAGGAGCAGACACTGTCATTCATTTTCAGATATTCTGCACTGTAATAAACATTAGAGGGGTAAGGAGGAAGAGGAACCAAAGGAGCGGAAAAGAGAGATGAAAGGATAGAAATGGAGGGGGGAAAAAAAACCTTAAAATCATCCCAAAGGTGGCTTAGGTTTGGACATATGCCTTTAATCCCAGCACTAGGGAGTCAGAGCAGGCAGATCTCTGTGAATTCGAGGACAGCCTAATCTACACAGTGAGTTCCATGACAGACAGGGCTATATGAAGAGACCTTGTGTCAAAAATAAAACCAAAAAGGGGAAAAGACATTCTAAAGCTTTCTGTGAGAAGCTGTCCTACATTCTCTTTAAGGAGGACACATTGCAGCCCCTTACACAGATTTGGAGAACGTGAATGTACGGTCTTGAATACTGCACCAGAAAGGAAGAAAAGAGTCTAAATACTAGTCTCTCAATATTGCAAGCCAAGTTGGTGAAAGGTATTTTCTCTTAGAAGCTGTAAAGGGGGTGATGAAGGTCTCATGAGTCACCATTTCCTCAGGCCAGGTGTGTAAAGAGGCTAGTCTACCTAAAAGAAGGAAAGAGCAAACCCAGCTAAGGTAGCCAGTTTTGTCTCTTATTCATCTGTCTACCCAAACACCACAGTCCCAGCTCTTTCTAACACAAATCTCATCTTGATTCCATCACAGGCACATTAAAAGCACGAAGGTGGGCAATGTCCTCTTTCTGGTGCCTCTAGAGCAGGCCGCTCCTGCATCAACACCACGTACAGTAAGCATGTGCTGCTTTTCAGCATAGAGAGTGCTAAATACAGTAGAAACAAGACAATTAAACAGATTAAGGAGTTGTAAATAAAATTCTTGCTTAAGCTAACCAAAAGCATGGGAATCTATCCAGGAACGTACAAATAGTTTGATATTATGTGGTTTAAGGGCATAGATCCAAAGGTCCTGGAGGGGCAGGCTTAAGTGTACAAAAAAACTGGCTGCCTATTATATTTTATGGATCAGCTTTCACCAAGCTACAATTTAGAATCCCCTCTTTCCAATGAGCACAGAGCTGTCTCCCCTCTGTTCTCAAATGGTTTGTTCCTCACTGCCTCTCCTTTCTGTTCTAATTAGAATCAAATGTTTCCTGCCTGCAAGTTCCCAGGCATCTCTCTAGGGAATCAGAGATGCTTTAGTCACTGTGAAGCTTTTCCATACCAACTCTACCAAACTAAAAGATAATCTTTATCAATTTAATAGGCATCCTAGGCCTTGCAGAACATACAAACAAGTCAAAACCATGGACTTTGTCCTTGGAAACTTTACATAACCAGACAGAAATGTTTTAAAACCATTACAATTTTCTGGATGATATTAGAGGACTGTTTGAAATAAGTACATTAGATTTTTCTTTTGGTTGGTTTTTTTGTCCTAGAAATCTAGATTTTTCTCTCTTTTCTACACATACAAACATAATAAAAGGACAATTTAAAATTGTCCTTGCTAATCTGTTTCTTCTCAGAGAACAAATGCTCTGGGTGGGGCAGAAAGTCTGTTTGCTTTCCCCTTTGGATCTGCCCGCCACTCCCCCATGGAAGACAGAATCTGTAGTCTATGCTTGTACTGCTGATGCTACATTTCCAAGTTTTTATCAAAAACATCTGGAACCACTGAACAGTTATTCTGTTAGGATTTTAAAACACAGCAACCAATCATTTCACAACGAAACCATAGCTGAAAGCTACAAATTTAAAGGAGACTTTAGGTACATTTCTCTGTTCCTTCAAGTTTGGGAACTTGCAAGAAAACACAGATTTTTTTGTAAGCATGTACAGTAGGCGTTATTTACAGTATTGATCCTCTCTCCTCTACGTGATAGTCAGCCCACCCTCTGTCAGATTATCACGTCCTGGGCCTAATACGGAATCCCAAGTATTCTAGCACGAGAGTCTACTAAGAATTTTCACGCACTTTAACCACCACATTGCTGCTCAGGAGTTAAATATTTCTTGATTTAATACTTTATCCAAATTGTTTAGATCTTAGGGACTAATGTTGTGTGGTTCTTTGGTTCCAGTTAGGATAGGAACTCACAGGAAGTCTACTGCAAGGCTTCTGAATTAGGGTGCCACCTAGTGGAAATTCTGACACTAGGGGCCAGAAAGCTTGTGGCCAATTTTTTTTTCCCTTAAAGTTCAAAGAGAACATAAAGAAGTAAAGCTTGACCCACAAGGATCAATTCAGCTCAGCAGGGGACATGGGACACAGGTAGAAGCCAAGAGGCATTTCTCCTGGGCGAGCCACTATCTGTGTCCCTGAGCAAGCTGTAAAGTATCAATCTGGTATTCTGGATGTGGAGCTCCAGAATGTACAAAGAAAGTAGTTTGAAGCTGGACCCATCCCAAGTTCTTTCTTGCCCCATTATTACATTCTATTATTTGGACACTAAGATTTGTTGTTGAATACCTTGTTGCATAAAAGTTCATTATGTGGGGTTGGGGATTTAGCTCAGTGGTAGAGTGCCTTGTCTAGCAAGCACAAGGCCCTGGGTTTGATCCTCAGCTCAAAAAAAAAAAAAAATTCATTATGTGTGGATGAATGAACAGCAAAGAACAGAGAAATGACATATTTTCTAAAAAACCATTATTATTGCAGATTTTATTTTCCACCTCTAGTCTTCAGATGAGATAGAAAGCAAAGGTTTTACACTCATCTGCGTATTGCACACTTGTTGATGAAAATTTTGAGGAAAACTTGTCTGATTAGAATAAAGATTCCTTCCAATGAGACATGAGAGTGTGCGTGGGGAGAGAAGGGAATTCTTTAGGAAGGCTGTAAAGCTATTATCTCCATCCAGGAGCTCCTTTTAAATGTCAGACATCAGTGTTTAAGCAATGAGAGGAGCCCTACTCTTTCCTCTTGGCATTTCACAGAATCAAGGTTCAAGGAGGGACAATCAGTAAATGAGGAAAATTAGTAGCAAGCGTCAGGAAACACCTTTGCTTGAACTGTTTACTGCCTTTGCAAGGAGGGGGGAACCACCACATACAAAGTTCAGTTCGAAGCAGCAAACTGTTTAACGATGACAACTGAAATAACAACCAAAAAGGTGGATGGCTTCACAAAAGTCTCTTCACAAATAAATGTTCTCTCCCAGGATTAAGTCTTACAGAACGAGCCCACAATTGTCAAATCACCCAATCGCTTTCTGAAATAAAGAGGGAAGAAATACCACCAGGCTTGCAGTGCTATAATGCCAGCATTTGGGGAGCTGCAAACCAGGGGAGCAGAAGTTCAAGGTCAGTGTGCACACATGAGACCCTACCTTAAAAAAATTAGAAAAGAAAGAAAAAATGAAGGGAAAAAAAGGAAGGAAGGAAGGAAGGAAAGAAGGAAAGAAAGAAAGAAAGAAAGAAAGAAAGAAAGAAAGAAAGAAAGAAAGAAGGAAAGAAAGAAGGAAAGAAAGAAGGAAAGAAAGAAAGAGGAAGGGAGGGAGGGAGGCAGGCAGGCAATGGGAGGAAAAAGTCAAGAAGGAGAGAAGAGAAAGAAGGAAGAAAGGAAGGAGTGAGGGAGGGAGAGAGAGGGAAGAAAAGAGGATGACAATTTCAATGAGAAAAGCTGACAGTTCAGTCTGTAGAACATGTTTTCTGAAGCAAGGTGACAATAGTAGAATGCTTGGTTGAGTCTCTTGTTCAAGAAATATATATTTTATTTAAAACACACACACACACACACACACACACACACACACACACACACTTGTTTGTTTATTTCCCAAGAAAGACCTATAAGGTGGCTAGATGTGGTAACAGACAGCTGTGATCTCAAATATTCTGGAGGCAGAGACAGAAGGAACTTTTAAGGCTAGGATTTCAAGGTGAGCTTGACAACCTAGTTTAAGAAAAACCCTTCAACTGAAAACTGAGGAAGAAGGAGAGTCCAGGGGAGGAAGAGGAGGCAGGAAGGGAGCACTATAAGAGGCAGTATTAACCCCTACTGTATGGATGAGTTACAGCATCTGAAGTTTAAATCAGTTGTACAGTATCACAGGTAATCATTTTGGAGTTTCCAAAACAAATGCAATTTGTCACTTGAGAAGTTCCAGAAATCAAAAAGAAATAAAATGAAAATGGAGAAAGCATAAGTTAAAATTTAAAGAGTTCTTTTCTCAACATAACTTTCTTATAACTGATTCTAAATAAATGTCAAATGACAAGGACCCATTCATTTTTAGAATAAAAATGGCAATGATTTGATTCATTTTATTTCACTGGTTTAAACAGATATATCAACATTTTAACACATTTCCGGTCTAAGTTTCTTATTATGGAAATATCTTTAAAAACATCTGGATGAAAGCACTTAGCATACAGACCACCAGGAGTCAATGCTGATGACTGCCTTGCACAGGTTCTGCAAAGAGAGGACCCGAGTATTCTCATCCCAGATGCTTGCCTCTGTAACACACAGCTGTCTCTTACAGCAGCATTTTAAATATCTCAAGATCACCAGGTTCCTCAAAGCATCTTTTCTGGGCCATGATTTCTACAAGTGTCCCTCACGCAAATGGGCATACTCTGCCCTGATTTATATATTAAGCTTCTTATGATGTGGAAGTTCAAAACAGAATCCACCAGAATGGTAGAGACTGTGGTGACTGGCTTTAGTGTAGACACCACAACACTAGAAGATAGGCTTATTAAAGAATTAGCTAATTTTTCATTTTGACTTATTTCTTAAGTAGGTCTCTCCTGCACCATGATTTTGTGATTTTACTGTAAAATTCCCTATGCATCCTTCCTTGCCAAATTCTTTTATGTATTTTAACTTACCATTTGGCCACAGCAAGTATTTTAAACCTAGATTCAGTCCCTAATACATAACAGTTCTTTCTTGATTCTGTTTTATCTGTAAGAGCAAGGAGAGCAATAGAACTCAGACCCATCACTAAAAACTCCCTGTATGGAATACCAAACTGCCCGTAAGTTCTATTTAAACATATCTTATTACTTTGTTTCTGGTGTACATGTGTGCACACTTATGTAGGTTGGAGAACAACTTGCAGGGACTTTTATCATGGGGTCCAAGGAAATGAACTCAGGTCATCAGACTTGGGAGCAAGCACTTTTCCCCAGGCTAACCCATCATATTGCCCTCGATTAAGCAGTCTTGAGAGAGTACTTACTATCTGTTGGCTAAAAGTCAACCAAGCCTTGAGTAATAGGTCTTTAAAATATAGGACAATTAGTAAAATTTCTAGTTTTACTGCTGCTCCCTATCTAGTCTAACTCTTTAGATGGGGAAGTGAGACACTATTTACGCCGTTTAGCAATGTCTTCGGTTATAAACCTCATCTGAAATCAGATGCTAAAGTCTGTATCTTCAGATCATTACAAACTGTATTTACTGCTGCCTTTTAATTCCCCAGCAGTGTTCCTTTGAGGCCTGATCATGAGGGCATCACACTAGACAGTCTAGCACTGGCCAAAACAAAGCAAAACCTACTCTTTCTACCTCTTACCCCCACCCCTCTCAGTGGTAATGGTGACAAGAATTTCTTCTCAGATGAAGACATCTGGCTTTCGTAATTATCAACTTTTATTTCAACAAAACAAGCACAAGCAATACATTCATTCCCACTCCATTTCCCCTCTAAGGTATTAATAGTAAAGGGGCATGTATTCTCCACACTTTCAGTAGTCCTTGCCTATGCATTCCACAACAGTCCTCTGTCTCTCTGTGTGTACCACAAGCTTCACTGTCCACATTCTTCACTGCATCTCGCTTTCCACTATTCTGCAAGGTAAGTGTATAAAAGGCTGGTGTCTTCAAGTTCCAAGATTATGACGCAGTTCACCCTACTTTAATTCCCCAGCTCATTTTAACTTCTAGGATCCTCCCTTCTTTCCTGTATGCCTTTACCAAATCTACGAACTCAGCTTTCTTTGTCCATAGTCAGTCATTCCTACAGCTCTTCTTTGAAGTACTATGGCATTGACTCTATGGTGGCTTCCCCTATAATCATGGGTACTGCCTGCTCGATCTACCGCTAAGTAGAAGATGAGCACTTTAAAAGCAACAGCATTTAATTTTTCCCTATAGTGCCCAACGCACTTTAAGGCACATAGGCCAGAGAGTCTTTGTTCACTACTATACTCCCTTAAGAGCTGCCCAAATTCAGTTATTAAACAATGGGAGAAAAAATTGTCAGGGCCGGGGCTTGAAAGATGACTCTGACTCCGAAGGTAAAAGCACATGCCTCACAAGCTGGCCAACCTGAGTTTGGAGCCCTAGAATTCACATAAAAGACAGTCATGGAGTGCAAGTATCTGTAATCCTCATGACCCTCTATGGGGAGATGGGAGGTGGAAAAAGGGACTGTGCAGAAGCTTGTGGGCACACACGTGCATGTGCAGGTGTTTTCAGTTTTATCCTGACTTTAACTAACAGACACACACACACACACACACACACACACACACACACACACACACACGTCTGTGCTAGCATAAACAAATGAAAAGTTTAAGTTTGAAAGGTAAGTCCTGGACAGTTAACCCTTCCCCAAAATAAAAACTTCTAAATTACCTAAGTTTAGGAAAAACTGAATCCCAATACAAAATCAGCGTGTATTACTTTAGGAAATGACTTGTTCCTTTGATTTTTCTCTTCACAGCAAGAAGAAGTAACTCTGGTATAGTCATTCCGTAAGAGAAGCCAAGAAATGACTCAGCTTCCCATGGAGGACCTTCCTCATCACTCCCAGCGAACTCACCACGGTACAGTCATGCTTTCCAGAGTGCAGAGGTACAGCGTGCTCTTTTTATCAAGGTTCAAGGCACAGAGCAAACAGAAAAGTCCTCTATGGGAGAAACGACAACAAAATTACACTGTACGACTTTGCTGTCAGGTTTATTCAGCATTCATGTGTCCCCCAAACAAAAACTGATTCTCACGCTGGAAATGATCCAACCATCTCCTCCCTGCAGACCAGCGTTCATAATCCTGGGAGATACTATCAAAGGAGCCAAGGGAGGAAAGCAACCGACAGCCTTGCCCAGCTGTGACATTTATGATTCACAACAAACAAAGGCCAGCAAGGCACCTTCAGCGTAGCCACCAGCTGTTTAACTGGACTTAAAGGCAGCTCAATAAGAAGGAAAGAAAGCACGCCTGTACTGAAAATCTAGTCGACTATCCAGGACTAGTGAGGTCACAGATCTTGGAGGGGAACTGTCATTTTCCTAAAGTCAATACAGTCCCAACTGCATTGTAAATACTCACTTGGATTCCCCTCAGATAACTGTAGCTCTCACTGGCCATCAGAGGACCCCAACCCCCGCGGACAAAGGCCATTACAGAAAGTTACAGTTGTCAATATTCTGAGAATAATTTACTGGTGTGTGGTGCTGTACTGGCCGTTTTTGTGTCAACCTGACACAAGTTAGAGTCAGCAGGAGGAAGGAGCGTCAGTTGAGGAAATGTTTCCATGAGATCCAGCTGTAAGACATTTTCTCAATTAGTGATCAAGGGGGGCAGGCCCAGGCTATTGTGGGTTCTATAAGAACGCAGGCTGAGCAAGCCAGTTAGCAGCACCACTTCATGGCCTCTGCATGGGCTCCGCCTCCAAGATCCTGCCTTGTTTGAGTTCCTGTCCTGGCTTCCTTCAAAAATGAACAGCAATACAGACTTGTAAGCCATATAAATAAACTCTTTTCACCCTAATTTGCTGTTTGGACGTGGTGCTTTACTGCAGCAATAGAAACCCTAACTAACAGAGGTGCCCAACTTAAATGGAAACACCTACAAGGCAACTGCACACCCAGGACTCAGGAAACATTGTGGCAGAAAGACTGTAAGCCCGAGGACCAGGAAGTCTGCTGAGTATGTCTTGTGATAGGAGGGTTGCACCCATAAAATATCAACAACACGTTGCCTAGAGAACACCACAACAATGAAAACACCAAGTGACATGCTAAGGTGGACGGGAGAAATCACATGGGGCTCCAATCTTAGATGGAAATTCACTGGCGAGTAACAACTGTTTAGACAGGGCCCCCTAAATAAATAGTTATCCAACGCCAACTTAAGCGTATGTATGCTTAACCCTGAAATACAAGCAACCCTAAACTGACTCTGCAGGTTTTATTTGAGGCCATGATTTGGGGGAAGGGGTTTGGAAGAGGCTGGAGGGAAGAAAAAGATGAGGAACATGATGTAACTATTTCCATAATTGTATCCAATCAAAACAGGTACACTTCTATGTTCTGGAAAATGTTCAAGAGGTAACAAAACTTAATGTCAGAATGAACCTTCCGACTGTACATGGGAGGTTGCTAAACAAACACATACTAAAAGGGGAAGCCAGGTGTGGTGGGACCTACCTAACGCTCAGCACAGGTAGGTAGTGACACAAGGGACCACAAGTTTAAGGCCAGCATAAGCTGCATAAAAAATCTGAGCTCAGTTTGGGCTATATGAGTCCTTGTCTTAAAAAAAAAAATCAATCAACTAGCTAAAGAGTGGATAATGACCATCAACTGAAATACATCCAGGCACTCCTAACATGCCAGAGGAAACACAGGAATGACCCAGCAACTCAGCTAGTCTGTTAGGCTAGAATGGGACACGCTGAATGCTAAAGCCAGATTACCTTGAGTAAATTATGGCTTCTCATCTATAAAATGGGAATAAAACTAATAAAGCCAGCTATAAAAGAAGCTGTGAGAAATATATGGATTAATGTATGCCAAGTATTTATACCACTGTTTGGCATATTATATTAGTTGCTGCAATTCTTATTTCTGACTATTGTTGTGCTTTTGTCTTATCAAAAAAAATATTTTAAGCCAGCCTTTAAGGAGACATATGTGCTAAAACAGCGAGTTATGACAAATCCCTAAAAATTAGAATTAAAGGAACAAAACATTTGTGATGGATAAAGCTTGGCTGTCTACTTGACTACATCTAGATTTAACTAAAACTAAGCAAAAATATTTTTCTTGATTGGTTGGATTGTTTGAGGTGGGAGATTATTTGAAGTCTGAAGATCAACCCTAAGTCTGGGTCACCCCTTCTAGTGGCAGTCCACATAAAAGGACATGGAAGAAGGAAGCTTTTGCTTTGTGCCTGCTTGTCCTCGCTCTCACTGGCAAGTTCATCTGTCCCACTGCTATGGTATTGCTTCACTGGTGTTAAAACCTACTTCTTCAGAAGTCCAAGGTAGCCTGCAGGCCAACAGCCCTCTTAGGACTGAACAACTACCAGATCTTTGGCCTTTCCATCAAGAGACAGCCAAAGCTGGATTACTCGAGCCACAGCTTGTATACCACTCTAATAAAGCCCATATGGGTATGTGTTTTCTCTGCATTCTGTTCCTTTAGAGAACGCTGACTAATACAACATGTTTGCAGAAATCAGACTGCCACCCTCTCACTGCATAGGTTTTAAACCTTGTTATGAGAGCAGCAGGGGTGTTTCTCAGGGCATGTTAGTGCAGAACTTTAATTCCAGAACTTGAGTGGCAGGTATAAGTGGATCTCTGTAAGTTCCAGGACATCCTGGTCTTCATGGTGAATTCCAGGATAGTCAGGGCTATATAGTAAGACTCCATCTTAAAAACAAAAACAAAGTCAACCTTTCTTCTGTTCCCTGATAATGGGAGAAGAAAAGTGGTGAGCAGAAGTTCCAGGACACCTTTTTTTGGGGTGGGAGGGAGGAGGAGGGCAGTGCAAGAGGCGTGTGTGTGTGTGTGTGTGTGTGTGTGTGTGTGTGTGTGTGTGTGTGTGTGTGTGAGTTAAAAGTTAGGACAAAACTGAAACACTGATGAGAAGAGAGCCTTTTTATTCACAGCAAAGGGGAAGAAGAAATGATAGAAATTTACAGTTGTTTTTTTTCCTGGTCAATCTCCAAGTGCCTAATTTGGTCTGAATTTAAAATGTTCATGCAACAATCCCCATCCAGAAGATGAAGCATCAGTGTGACCCGGGGGATAAAGGGCATTTGGCTCTACAGAGGCTGAGCCTGGGAGAGAAGCCTATCGCTGCAATTATCTTTCTGGCCTTTCTCCTCATCTCTTCTTCTAAGTCTTGGGAAGTGCAGTCACAAAAGTCAACCTGGTCTCCTATACTAGATTTTACATCTGGGTACCACCCACATGCCTGTAATATAACTGTATTTCTCCATGTCTGTAAAAGTGACATATTGAAGTCTCCTTCAAAGTCTATCACATCCACAATGCACCCATCCAACATCTAAGGCAAAATACCCACCACAGCTTGTCCTTCTAACAGTTAAACCTGCATAGCGTGTGTTCTAGATTTGTTTCTGTTGCTGTGGTAAACTATCCTGACAGAAAGCAACTCAGGAGAAAAGGGGGTTTTCATGGCTTATAGTTCCAGGTTACAGTCCGTTATTATGGGGAAGTGGAGGGAGAAACATCAGCTAGTCATATTATATCCATGGTGGAGTGCAAAGTCAGTACGTGCCCACTAGCTTCCACTCTTGCTCTCACTTTCATTTTTCCACACTCATATAGTTCAGGGCCCCATATGTAGGGAATGTTGCTGGTTACAGTGGCCTGGGTCTTTCCCACATCATCTAACCTAATTATTAAGACCATCCACCAAAGACATGTCCATAGGCCAGCCCATGACAGATCATTCCTAAAAAGGCTCTCTTCCCAAGGGATTCCAGGTTGTGTCAAGTTAACAATTAAAACCAACCATCAAAGCACCTATCTACCTTATCACCAAAGTTGCAGGTGATTCATGAAATGATACATCATTAACAATATTTATTTGATTCCAACAAATAGTAGTTTATGCATAGAAAAATAGTCATAGCCTCATAAAAATCTATGAGGGGTATGTTACCATATCTCCACGGAATGGGTGAAACCACAGTCAGTCCTACATGCTATATATACCATGTATCTTCCTATCTGCTTTATAGTCACCACATGTTATCAGAGTTAATCTGTTTACTCTGGGCCCATTACAACTAAATTATTGGTTGCTCAAACAGAAGCACTGGAATGCCGTAGTAGTTTGTCAGATAGCACAGATGGTGGGTGGAATACAGCACGGATATGGAAGACAAACGATAATTTACGTCTTGGGTGGGATGAAGCATAAGGCATGAAAATTTTATCAAACTCCTCTGATAGCACACAAATTTAAAACTTATAAGGTATTTGTTTCCTGAATTTGTCAATTAAAATTTTCAGACCAAGATAACTGTAGGATAACTGTTGCTGCAGGAAGTGAATCTGTTTGTCTGTCTCTGTGTGTATATGTGTGGGATGGATGGATGGATGGATGGATGGATGGATGGATGGATGGATGGATGGATGCCTGTTGGCCTGAAGAGGACCGGTCAATAGGAACCCTATTCTAACGAAGAGATCAAACTGTATAGATAGTCTAAGTTTAGAAGCTTTTTAAAAAATGTACTGCTGTTTACCTATGTGTATGTGTGCATGTGTGTTAAGTGTACAGACCATAGTGTGTCTGATCAAAATTGTGAAGTTGGTTCTTTCTTTTTACCTTCACATGAGTTTTGGGAATCAAAGTCGGGCTGCCAGGCTTACACAAGTGTCTTTACTCATTGAGCCATCTCACCAATCCTAGAAGCCACTTATTAAAAGAATTATTATCCCATAGATTTCTGATAAGGAGAGAGGCATTAAGAAAAAGGATATCTACTTTGCCACTATAAATAAATGGTGTTAGTAGTTAGACCTTATTAATGTATCATCCTAAAAGAAATTAATCAGGAAAGAGAATAAACTCTTTATCTGTTCTGAATTTCTCCATTAATCTCCAATGAACAAGTGAGCCATACATGATGGTCCATGCAGACAACCCATTCCACTTAGAAGTTGAGGAAGGAGGTTACCATAAGTACCAAGCCAGCTGTGCTACCAAGTGAGCTCTCTGTACCTCTCAACTCCCAAAACGGTATGGATCAGGTCATATGTAAGGTTTCTGCTCAGTCCTTCTAACTTGCCTTCTATAAGACCACAATTAACAGCTTTCTTCTGCTTTTGCTATGAGGATGTTATAATAAAATTCTTGTATTCAAAAGAACACAGGATTATTTAACTGGCTAATTGTTCTTATATTTCATAAAAGCAACATTTTTTTGGGTTGGGTATTTAGTTCAGTGGTAGAGCGCTTGCCTAGCAAGCACAAGGCCCTGGGTTCGGTCCCCAGCTCCAAGAAAAAGGAAAAAAAAAAAAAAAAGAGTTAAAAGCAACATTTTTTCCTGGGTTTTAATGTTTAATAGCTTTGTGCCTCTAGCTTTTATGATAAACCTTAAACATCCTTTCAACTTACCTCTTTGACTACAAAGGCAATCATTCCAAACTACATAGACAACAGTAATCAATCTTCTTGGTTCGACCTAAATATTCAAAGTAATAGGCTAGCAACAAGGAATGTTCCCTTCTTTTCTTGATTTTTAAAAACTTCAGATTTCTTTATGTGCATGCATGTTTTGTCTGCATGTATGTGTATGCAGAATGTGTATACCTGGTTCCTCGAGGAGGCCAGAAGAGAGTGTCAGACTCCCTGGAACTGGAGTAACAGATGTCTGTGAGCCTTCATGTGAGTGCTAAGAACCCAATCAGCAGCCTCTGTAAGAGCAACAAGACTACAACAAGCCTGCTTCCAGAACCCAACTGCTTTAGTACCAATCCTGCCAAGATATTAATTTTGCACCCCAACTAACATAACTTAAAGTTTTGTTCTTCTATGAAACTAGCTGATAAGATTTTTTTTTAAAAAAAAAAGGGGGGGGGATGCAGTAAATATATTTTTGCATGTAGTTTTCAGAGAAGCAACACAGAAAACTGTTAGTTAACTAGGTCTCTACCCTGCTAGCTTTTTCTGTATTTCCTTTTCTTGAAAGACACCATATGCCAAACATTACAAATTCTTGTTGCAAGGGGTAGGAGATAGAATGCAAGAATATAGTGGGTTAAAGGGGAACAACTGTATATGAAGGGCTTAAGTAGAAGGCGGCTAGGGGGGTAGGGGAGATGAGAGACATGGGGTACTATTCCGAAAAGGTCATATGGATAGTTCCTACTGTAGAAGTTTCCTAAAAAACATACACACATATAAAAAGACTTTGAAGGGGCTGGAGAGGTGGCTTGGCAGTCGAGAACACTGACTACTCTTCCAGAAGACCCAGCTTCATTTTCCAGCACTCACATGGAAGGTCATAACCATCTGTGACGACTCTCATTTCGCTTGAGACCAGCAAATGATCAAGCACAGGCGATGCTTCCGTGCGAGTCCCTGTGCTGACAGTAGTATTCATGCACTAGTAATGCACCTACAGCCAACTATGGCCTTGATAATGCTGACATGAAGAAGATGAGGGTTGGCTCAGCTGATGACATGCTGCTGGGTATGAGACCCTGAGCTTGGCTCTCCCAAAGCCATGTAAAACCCAAGAACAGAGGTGAACATCTGTAACCTCAGCACGGGGCAGTGTATGTGGGGGTGACAGCAAGGACAGGGACATGGATGCCTGCAACTGACTCCATCAGTCAGTGTTAGAATTAGTGAACTCAAGGTTCAACAGAGAGCTTGTTTCAAAAAAAAAAAAAAAAATAAGAGATGGGTCCAATTAGTTGTTCCAGACACTTGCAAAAACAAAACAGAGCAAACAACACCTCACCCCCAAGTCACAAACCCCTCAATTCCTGGGACCCATACCATAGCAACAACTGACCTCCCATATGTTGTCCTCTGACCTCTACATGCATGACATTAATATGCATACTGACACAATTTCATTACTGTTTGTTTTATTAAAAACGCATATACAAGCTAAATAAATATAAAAAGAACAAAACAAAGACAAAAATCAGACATATGACATTAACCTCTGGCCTCTAAATGCCTACCTAAGCAGGTAAAGAGCCATCCACAGACAGATGCTCATGGATTTTGTTTAGCATTTAAAAACCTGCTAATTTAGGAACATAATAAACTTTAAGTAACTATTTGCAACTATATGAAACTTACAAAATGCACTTGTCACATTTTCTCCAGTAGAAACTGTCTCATTTAATAAGATAGCCTTGATATTTAACCCTGGGAAGGTAGCATAACGAGCTATGAGTCACAACAGTGAAGAAGGAAGGGTAAAAGTACAGCAGATGTTTCATAAAGTCTCCATCTGACAGAACTCAGTTCCTCCTGCAGTTCCCAGAACAGTATGTACAGGGGATGGGCTAGGGAGTATAGGAAAATACACATGTTAGTAAACAAGTACATATACATATATAAATATCCCTAGTAAATGGTTATTTTGATAAATTAAAAATTAATGACATACATCTGACAAAAGTTATTACTTATTAAAAGAATGGGAATTAAAGAAGTAGTAAGGGTGAACATGATCAAAACACACTGTACAAAATTCTCAAAGAATCAACAAAAATACTCGTTTGAAGAGAAGATTGGCTGAAAGGAACATTTTGTGAAAATGTATGTCAATATTTACTGTCCTATTACTGTAAAGACAGCGCAACGGTTCCTCCACTTAGCAAGAGTTGTTCAAATGTACTCACCGTGCATATTTTTACAACAGAGTAGCTTTCAAGATATTTTCTGACTGCCACTTTGAACTTCAGAGTTTTACAGTAACCTCTATTATACTGCACCAGCTGGTAAATGTTCAGAGGAGGAACAGTTTGCTAGCCCTTTCGACTTTTTATAAGAGCATGCGTTCCTACTGTACCCTTTCTCTGCTGGGGTGACACACTTTGGAAACCGTAAGAAAAATGGACAGAATTGTTGCTGAGGCCTCAGGTCAAACCACCTGGATCACACTGTACTGTGCTCAGCCTCAGAGACTGCAGGGTACTGTAAGTCAGTTACCTTCTTTCCCTTCTGCACTATTTTCTGTTTGCCTTTCCTCTGTTTTGCTTTCCTTTCTTTCTACACCCCTAGGTTCCTATCAACTAAAAGAATTTAAAAGAAGAATCAAGGAAGCTTTTCACATCGGTCAGTTTCTGTAAAGAGTGGTATCAAATGACCAGTAGGGAAGAGTTCAAGGCTAAAAGAACAGCAAGACTAGATCAGCTGAGCTTGGTAAATGTAGACCTGTAATTCTAATGTAAGCAGGAGAATCCAAAGTTCAATGTCATTCTCAGCTACAGATCAAGTTTCAGGTTAGCACTGTCTAGGCTACGTGAGAACCCTGTCTCACATCCCCTTCAAACACACATACACACCTCAGCACGACTGACTTCTAAGTCTTAGTCATGAAAGGATGTGTATTAATTCATTTAACGTTTAACTTCTTCTCAAAGAGTCATGCCAAAAGACAGGCATATGGCAACACAGGTTCCCATCAGAAACAAAACAAAATTTGTTATGTTAAAGCACCTACCCTAACCACTTTGCCCTACAGTCAACTAAAAATACCAGTATGTCCCAGTATGAGACCAAAACTAAGCGAGCAAGGATATCTCTGACACTAAGCAGCAGCTGACAGCCATAATCTGTATTCCTAACAGGTTTGCTTGTTTATTTATGAATGATATGGTCTTTGGAGCTCTGCCTGGTCTTGATTTCATCAAGTAAACCAGGTTGGCCTCAAACTTAAATATCCCTTGCTTGCCTCCACCCCTTGAGTATGGGGATTAGAGGTGTGCCCCACCACATCTTACAAGTGGCAAGCATCTCAGAGCATGCACACATTCCCCCTGCTGCAGGGCATTCCTTTCAATAGGTTCAGCTGCAGCAGCAATGGTAAAAGGGCCCAGTCCCTTTCTTGACTCCAAGAGGAAAGCAGTTTCAGACAAGAAAAGCAATTCACTGGGTTTGATGTGAAGCAGACACAGCACCAGGTCAGCACTAATGAGAGAGGATGGCCAGAGCTCCAATACCCATTTCCGTCATTCTATTAGGGAAAGCTAATGACTCCTAAGGAACACAGCCTACCGTATCATGTGTATGGGCATTAGGGACAGGAACTGCTCTACAGCAAAACAAAAACAAAAAGGAAGCACAGTAGACACACATATCATGTTCTAGAATAGCAATGAAGACACTGACTCCCCATTTAAAAAAAAGAATGTTATCAATGGAGAAAATTCTCGATTGAAATATTTCCACAGAATTCCACTTAAAATGTCTGATGGTGTAATTCAAGAAGTAGGAGGAACATGGTCTAAAGAAAAGACAATTCCTCTCAAGTTCACCTGGCCTGTATGTCAGTGCCCTGTTCACTTGTTTCCTAACAAACCTTTCTGAGCGACTGTTCACTTTATCCATTTTGGTAGAACCCTGGTTCCTATTACAATGTTCAGCACAAAAAAACAGTACGGATTTGTAAAAGGCAAATATATCTGGTAACTGCACAATAGCACCATCCCTAGAATAAGGGTCACACTCCCAACAGTATAATTTATACTTGTAATTTCCAAAGTAGAGCATGCATATATAGACTCACATATGGTTTCTCTCTTCCCTTTTTTCAATGCGGTGTTCTGGGGCTTTCTATAACCCCAGGCCTTGAAAGAGTGTAATGAGCAGAAAATACTAAGAGTAAATGTTACTTCCTCCTTCAGGTAAGGACTACAGACTGCATGGGTCCTGGGGCTTCTCATCATGCATTCCCCATCTCCTGAATGGCCCGGACCCTGGTCCAATCTCCAACAGCCAGGAGGTCGTTCGGTGACCTGTTTCTTTAGCAAGGAGAGACCAAACACTCCTGACTATAAGCCCTTTGATTAAAAAGACGCTGGCCTTTAGATAGCTCAAGAGAAAAATGAATTATAATAGGAGAATGGTTGGTTAATAAATTAATGATGTCAAAATGGAACAGACTGGGTTGGGAGAGAGAATTCATTAGGTAAAATGTTTTACATAAAGATTTGAGTTTGATTCCTCCAAACCCATATTTGTTTGTTTGAATTGTATGTTGGGGACAGGGAGGTCAGAGAATAGCCCCCTCATGTTTTAACTGAAACAAACAAACAACAACAATCTAGATGTACACACACCTTTGTATTGTGACTGTAGAGGTGGAGAAAGGCAGGCCCCTACAGCTTGCTGGCAGCCAGCCTTCCCTCCTTGATTAAGTTCTAAACCACTGAGGGTCTCTGTCTCACCCCAAACAAAACCACCACCACCACCACCACCACCACCACCACCACCACCACCACCACCACCACCACCACCACCACCACCACCACCACCACCAAACCCAAACCCAAACCCCAAAACTAAACACATGGTAGATGGGGCCTGAGGAAGGACAGCTGAAGTTGGTTATTATTTTATAGCAGCATAAGAATACAGGTATTGAAAAAGAGATCCTCTGTTTTGTCTGGGTCTCCAGAGAGACTCCGAGAGATGGAAATGGAAAGCCCGAGCTGTCTCTCTTCTCATGTTGTCAGAGAACATCAGCAAGCAAATCAGATTCCTACCCGACTCAAGTGGGCTGCTTATTTGGATCTGATGCTGCCTTTCAGGTAGATCACTACTTCTTGTAAGATTCAAGGGCAGCAACATACAACAAGCATATATAAGACGAAAGGTACTATACTCTGGGAAGATAACACGGATGGAGTTTTTCCCTGAGACAAGGTTTATTTGTGTACCCGTTTTGGCAGTCTTGGGTGTCCTGGAACTCATTTGTAGACCAGGTTGGTCACAAACTCACAAGGATCCTCCTGTCTCTGCCTCCTGGGATTAAAGGCATGTGTCACTATGCTATGGATGGAATTTTAAATGTATCGAGCTCACTCAACAGAGCAATTTGCATATGGCCTAGCCATACGCCCCCAAGAACGTACAGCAGATGGCAATTCACTAGAAGGAAGTATTATAAAGGCACAGGGCAGTAGACGTAAGACTTATTAGCCAAAAAGGGATTCAGTGTACATATTAAGCTGTGCCCTTCCAATAATTTTTCTCCATGTATGGGAGTGGGAGTTAGGGCTGAAAGAATCAATGAGGTAGAGGAAGGTAACAAGCAGTAGAGATGGAACATCTATGGATCTCCTCAGTGAACAAATAGTGTTCTTAGAGACATGTTACTGGGGAGGTTGCTGGGCAAGTCTGGATTATTTCGGTGTCAGAAGGTGAATTTTCTATGGTAGGTCAGAAAGAAGAAGTTGGACCACTAGGTAGCAGACAGACAATGCTTGCTGCTTTGGGGTTTCTAGGGTACAAATTTATACCTTGCTGATTTTAAGGTTAAAACCTCACAAACACTAAAATTCCTTATGTCCAGATACCACAAGAACACTTATTTCTTGAATAGTTCAGATTCCTGTAATTACAGAATCTGGAAAATAGAGGAAATCTTTAAGTACTTAATTTTGATTTAGTCCCATGCTCTATTAAAAGAAAGTCAAAGGGGAGTCTCCAATTAAAGTACATATTTCTAACTTGTCTCTCTAGGCAATAAATGATTCTTAAATTTTACAGTTTACCCCCAATCCCCTTTTTCTTTGACTGCATGTAAGTTTTCCAGATGCAGGGCCACCACACTCAAGTTATCTTAGATTCTATACAGAAATGTGTGTGTCCATGTATATGTATACATATGGGCTGGTTAAGCAAAAATGTAACACAAATTTCTTGAAGCTCAAAGTATACATCCAAATACTTTCAGAGGTATCCACTATGCAGCTACACTTACTCTGCTACTCCTGTTACGATTAGGTCAAATAGTTTGAGAAATTTCTTTCAGCTATTGTCAATAGTAAAATCTAAAGCAAACCTTTTTCCAAGATCATATGTGAACTATAGAACAAATCTTTCAAAATTTCATCAGTTATCAATCTGTACTACTTAGCCAGAACAGGATGCTACCTAAAGACAGGGAAACCAGCACAATATATGTTTTGTTCAAATCTTCTTTTTAAGCTAGGTATATGTCTGGGGCATTTACATGTGCATCTAAAAATATTCTCTATATAAAGTTTGTTGATAGTATTTCAATAACTGCTTCTCTCTCTCTCTCTCTCTCTCTCTCTCTCTCTCTCTCTCTCTCTCTGTGTGTGTGTGTGTGTGTGTGTGTGTGTGTGTCACAGGGGAGCTTAGGGGAGTGAGTTCTCTCCTTTCTGCACATGGGTTCCCAGGGATGGAACTGCAGGTTGGCTAAAGGTATCCTTATCCACTGATGCATCTTGCCAGCTCCCATTGACTAATATACTTTGGTGTAAGCAGTTAGGAACTACATCCTTAAAAGAGTTTCTATCTGGGCTGGAGAGATGGCTCAGCAGTTAAGAGCACTGACTGCTCTTCCAGAGGTCCTGAGTTCAATTCCCAGCAACCACATAGAGGCTCACAACCATCTGTAATGGGATCCGATGCCCGCTTCTGGTGTGTCTGAAGACAGCTACAGTGTGCTCATATAAAATTAAATACATTTAAAAAAGTGTATCTATCTAAAGGAATTCTCAAAAGGAAATCATGCTTGTTATCAGTGCATGAAGACAAAGAAGCAAAGAGAAGATTAAGTTTTCACTGTATGAACAGGAATACTGAAGCAGACACAGGAGTATTGCCACATGTTTCCCATACTATTGAACATGTCTAATGTCTAACTTGTATGCTAAATGTTACTTTTCTTACTTTTCTCCTCAAATTTCTTAAACCTGGGGCTCCTGGGGTGCAAGATCAGTTACTTGCACACTGGCTTATTTCTGCAGTTTAGGTCATTCTATTATCTGTGCAGGGTCAAATATGTTAGGCAGGCAGGCAAAGGACACCATAAGATCCCTGGATCTATGTTCTTTCCAAAGAATTCTTGTATCACTTGAGCTATGTGTATATTATCCGAGACACCATTACACTTCAAACAAACACACCTGTATGGGCGTCACATTGCACATGGTGTCTGATATGTCATGTTACAAGTATAATGATTATCTGCACATGCTTCCTCGTTTTGACTAATTAATCTTAAAGGCAGAAGGAGAAACTTTCTAAAGTGCTCTGCATATTTGATGTAATATATTGACTAACAAAGAATGCTTGTTTACTAAAAGTAAGTGAAATCAATGCACAGGAGGATCAGATGCCAAACATTTGAAATCAATATCCCTCAAACAATCCCGCCTGCACAGAAACAGTAAACCTTTCAATGGGCAGCAAAGAAGCCATCATTAGGGATCTTCTTCAAATACATAACAACAAATACAGTAAGTCTATAACTGTCCAAATTATAGGTAGTTATATGTACTTTGAGAAGTGGTATATATTTCTCGGCATATTAAATAACATTATTTTTCACTTCCTCTACTGGAGAAGCCTATTTTAAGAGGCAAAACAAAACAGTTCCAAGATATATTACATCAATAAGTTGAGCAGGACTTAGGCCTGGAAGCAGTTTTCCTACGATCACCTCAAGATGTCTCTTACAAGTTTACTAACAAAAATAATGTTTGTACTAAAGACTATTTTCAGCACATATCACATAAAAAACAAAATTTCAGTCTTTAAAAGTAAACGCCCTTAAGAAGGGAAAATTTAGTATTGAAAGGTTGGTTTTAATAAATAACCCTAGAACTATATTTTAGTACTGGAACAAATTACTAGGTACCTTCAGGACAAGCACAAAGTGATACAAAACTCCAACTGATCACTACTACAGCCTGTAATAGTCCAGTAATTTCTTTCCAAGAGGTTTTTAAAATCCAACTATCCACAGTCTAAATAGTACATGTGACCCCAAGTCAACTGAAAGTGAGGTAATAACCTACAGCTTATAAATGGCCTATGTTATATGCTAGAGCTCTACTGACTCCAGTCAGTGTAGATAACAGAATAGGCATCAAAACCCCAAAGGAACATGAGAAACAGAGCATACATAAGCAAAGTCACTCAGATGAACAGAGGATCTGTGATTGTACCCTTAGTTTACTGGGCTCATTTTCCTTTAGGATTAGCTACCAGTCTTGCTGACAACATAATGTAGTAAGGATGAACAAAAGGAAACCAAGATTGTGTGATTTAGACTACACAGAGAGTGGTAAGACTCACATCCTGTTCTTCTGTCTCAAAGGGAGGCAACATGAGGATGAACACAATTCCTCGAAAACTCCTGGATCTCTGAGGTTCATATCTGGACCCACTTGGACACGAAGTTCCACACTAGCAATGGGTACAAAAACTAAACAAAATACTGGATCCTCATACAACTGAAGACTACAAAGGAAAAAACTTGGAAAACATTTAAGGGAAAAAGTGACTAGTTGTTAACTAAAATTTGATCTTTATAAATCTGTTATGATTGTCCTTTGGTTCAACACACAAGAAATACTCCAACACTTATGACCTTATCACATTTTTTTTCAGAAGCATATACTGATCAAAAATTATGAGCTAGAATAAGCATTAGAATTAATCAGAGAACAGTATACATGAGAAAATGAAGACCAAGAAACTAAGTCAGTCAAGGTCACTTAAAAATGTTTAACCAGATCATTAAGTGGGATCCTACCCTTACAGATGTTATCTCTGGGCAGTTGTTCTGCCATTATGGCTCTACAGTCTGCGGTCTTCTGGAGGCTTGTCTTTCCTGCAACTACACTGGAAATGTATAGAAGTAGTGACTGAAAAGTCTTCCTGGAAATTCTCCACTTTCGGGACTTAGATAAACTTATTCCAAAACTTAGAGATAAGCTTTCCTGTGGCTAGTGCTGGGCATAGCATTGTACTCAAAAGGAATAATTAAAGGGGAGGCAACGGGTTATCTTAAATGTCAAAATGTATGTAGAGAAAATTTATTGGCAACTCAAAAAGAAGCCAGTTTGCCTTTTTTGGGGGGGACAAAAAGACCACCAACATATATGTACGATGGTGGACATGTTCTTTAAAGTCCTTCTTAAAAACTGAAACTCTTAGTAGAGTAGCAGTAGTGAAAGGCATCTCGAAAGTGTTATGAGCCCTGTGGCTAATTTACTGAGCAATCCAGGAGCTAGGTAAGTTCCTCATGTAACTGAGCGTGAAGCCAAAAAACAAAGCAGAGTTTTTAGTTCAACTCCTGGACATGTGGAAACAAAAGCTTGCCCCTCAAGATCAGAGAGAAAACATGGTGTTCCCATTAAAAATGATAAAAGGACAGAGAGCTCTAGATGATGTTACTAGGAAGCAATCCAAGATGAAGATGGCAGTGATCACAGCTTTGAACACTAAATGTAATATTGTATAAATAACTAAGAATAGAAAGTCAGTCAATCTGATGCCTAGGTATGTAACTACAAAAACGGAAAAGAAGTTCTGGCTGAGAATACCTTCTTGATTTGGGGAAATGTGTTAAGCAAAGAGCGCACTTTCCCAGTAACCTAATCCTCAACATACAGGATTTTTAGTTGTCCTTGAATGTACTTGCTCTAGAGTGTCTGGCTGCTAGGCCCATGGGATCCTGACAAGACACACTGGCTTTCAGGATTAACTGTTCCACATGGTTAATAAGCGTAGGCGGTAAGCATTTGGGAAAGGAATTATTTCAGAGATCCTCAATGAACAGATACTAGAGTGAAGCAAGCTCTTCCTGAATGACTTGGACCATACCCTACAAATAAAAGATCACTGTGACACAAGGACATTTTAGTTTACAGAGAAGGGGGAGGGAAAGCTGAATGTGAAATGTTTCCCTGACTCTCAGGGTTAAAAGGTCCCCAGGCTTCTGTCTCTCCAAGGACAAGCACAGTCTCTCTCGATTCCCACTTAATAATGCAAGTCTAGAAAAATAACAGGATAAATACTATCTTGATGATAGATGCAGCTAAATAAAGAGAATACAAGACATTTAAAAGTCGAATCAACTTTGATCCTAAAACAGAAAGAGAAATTTCTCCTATGGAAAGCATGAAGAGTTATTAACACAGTGGGTTAGAATTTGAGTATGAAATAAAGCACCATTAGGGATACTTGTCTTAAAGAGAAAAAAACTATCACAAACCAAGTGAATGCCCTCAGGATGACTCCTCAAGAAAGAACAGCAGCATAGTGGAAGCATTTAGCAGCACAAGGTTGGGCTCCAGCCCAGATGACAGTTAACTAATGGTGGGACATTCCATTTCTGAATCTCTTCTATAAAGCGAAATGCTGCATAATTTTTAAGGCCCTTTCAAGGACCTTACAGGTCTCAGAAATAAACCAAGTTCCACATCTCCCAAGCTAAATTATTGTATGATGCTATTCCTGAAGCCTTGATTATGTGAGCTAAATAGAAAGAAACAGAGCCTGAATCTTCCTTATTTAAATGAGTAGGAAATCAGAATCTGAAGCTATTAAGTAATCCAATAATAGTAATATTAAGCTGGAGCTGGGCTTGTATGCCAGATGGTTCTGTGCATCTCCTCCTCAAGGGAGAAAAGGCAACAGAAGATAATCTAGAGACCTCTGAAATTAGAAAAGTATGTAAGAGGAAGCAATGTTGAATACTGAATTACAACTACTAATAAAACACTGATGATACTTACAACAATCATAAAATGCTATATGTGAGTAACTCTTATGCATACATTAACAGTTTTGCCTCCTGGATGGGTAAACAATTCTCAACCTAGATATTTTGAGCACTCTGTGTAATTTAACATACAAGTTTTTCCTGAGACTACAAGGACACACCAATCTTAATATTACCTAACTTCTGTAAGTATCATGATTTCAAAGCACTTGCTGTCTAATGTCAGCCTTCTAGGACACACTAGTCTAAAGAGTAAGAAATATGGACAGCTTAGTTTGCAATTCAAACATCAGATCAATGGACTAAGAAAACCAGAAATCAACTATAGGTTTTTCTTCAAATTGATTCTGTATTTCTACTTACTAATAAACCGCCACAAATTCCCTATCATTTTAGACTTGCAGACAAATGGGTTTGTTCTGTTTTCTATTTGGAAGAGAACGACTCAACGAAGCAACTCAATGAAGCAATGACTGGCCTATTCCCAAGGCCAAAACAAAGCCTGGGTATGTGTCAGAAAGTTTGGATTAAATAACATTAAACAAATGCCACTCCACCCCTTACCATCACTAAAAACACAAACTCAGTCAACCCTTTCCCAAATCAGACATTAGAACGTTAAGGCTATGATGGTGAACAGAGATGAGAAAATTGAATTACACAGAGGCTAAGGCAAAAGTCTAGCTCAGGACAGACAGAACTCTTGCCCAGTTTACAGTGGAGTAATGAGGGTTATACCAGAGAACAGTTTGGTTGCTGCTGTTTTGTTAAGCCTGTGTATCTATATCCATAGTCCAGACTGGCCTTGAATTTATGGCAATTCTCCTGCCTCAGCCTCTCATACTGCCATTACCTGGGTGTAACACCATGCCGAACGTAACATTTTTTAAAAAGGAAAATAAAGAGAGAAGGGAATGGAAAGGCAAAGAAGTCTGCTGGCTTGCCTCCTCGCACTGGCATGCAGTATTTTGTTTCCCTTGCCAGAAGTTAACACACTCCTTGCCGGTAGCATTCTACTGGTTTTGTATAGCCCATGAAAAAAAGCTCTGAGAGCAGATTATAATTTTTTAACGACTAAAAAAATGTGAACAAACTATTTATTGTTGTGAACATCATATGGAATTCAAACTTCAGTGTCTATAAACAAGGGTTCACTGAAGCACAGAAACAGCCACTCACTTAAACACTGTCTACTGCTGCCTGGTGCTTTCCCACTGCGATAGCAAAGGTGACAAGGTAGGGCAAAGACTATACGTCCTGCAGCGTCTAAAACGTTCAACAGACCTCAGTTTTCTCCTGATTCAGTAAAAATATAGTTAATGGATAAAAGAGAAGTAGGGCACACAAAATGTTAAAGTCTGTGGTCATGGACTGTCCTTTTAATGCACAGCAGAGGGCATAACAGCAGTGGGAGACGTGAATGGTCAGGCTTGGACCAAAACTGTAGCAATACTGCAATACAGAAACTTTCATTATTTACACCTGAAAATTTTTAAAAAATTGGAAATCGTATTGGCATATGCTTTCTGTACTAGGTAGAAGTGGACACAAAGTATAGGTGAGAGAGTCCCTAAGTCTTAAGTTAGAAGAGAGCCCAGATTCCACCTGTCTTTGATGCCAGTCACAGGACTCTTCCAGGCTCTGCTCCTTATGAAAATGAGGCATGCTGAGAAACCCTAAGAGTATTCATTCTCAAAACTCCTCAAACTGCAGGAAGAAATAAGAACAGAACTGGTAAAGGACAAAACGAACAGAACTAGAGGCATCTGAATGCAAGGACATGAGTTTGTTCCTTCCCCCTTTTTAGGGCTTCTGAAACAAGTACGTACCCACCCACAAATCTTTTATTCTTATTTCTTCCCTGGGGGCAAAAGCAACATTAGTCTGAAAAATGCTTGCTATACAAGTAAACACCCAGGCACTAGTCATGAATATCATCTGCAACACGGGGCGGGCTGGAACAGCTAGCACCTGCTTAACCACTGTACTCGAATAAAACAAGGCTTATCATCTCATACATGCAAGAGGTTTGGGACGGCACAGTTCTGTTTACCTACTGTGGTAATTTTAAGGAGAAATGCTATTCTGGTCTTAGAAAAGCAAAACTAATATACCATCATGTCACTTTCTGAGGGCAGTAAAAATGAGCACATTAATTTGTTGGTCAGCTTTCTAAAAGTCTATCTTTGTCTAGCACAAACTCCAAAGCATAGAGCACAGGGTCTTTTCAGAAAGGTTCCTTGATCTGAAAGTTAGTTTGGAACTTTAAATTAAAAGAAAAAATGTTTTTAAAAACCCACTGCAGGAGCTGAAGAGATGGCTCGGTGGTTAGGAGCATGTGCTCCGAGTTCCATCCCACATCACTTTAGCTCCACGGGAACCTATACACTCACGCACAGATAGACCGGTCTTCCAGTAATTAAAGTCATAAATGTTTTAAAAACTCTGAATATTAAATTTGAAATAACTACGTGCCCCAATGGTTCCACTGTTGGGTACACAAAACCATGTCTACATAATGTATAATGTCATAGAAGCCACATGATTTCTAATAGCTCAAAACGTAAAGCATTTCAAAATATATACATCTTTACAATGAAATATTATCTGGCAATAATCAATGCTGCGACATAAATAAAACATTAGAACACTATGCTAAGTCACTGGAGCTAGACAACATGAGCACATGCTTTACAATTCATTCATATTTAGTTCAAGAATGGGAAAATGGATAGAAAGAAAAATTAGCTTCCTGACTGCCAGCAAGTGAGCGGAAGGAAGACAGGTGGGGCAGACTGCCTGCACGCGCATTCCATCAAGATCATAAACAGTCAGGCTGGACAGATGGACGGCTCAGTGATTAAAAGCTCTGGCTACTCTTCTGATGCCCTCTTCTGTGGGCACTGCACGCACATGGTACACAGACACATGTGAGCAAAATAAACGTGTGCATAGATATATCTCAACAATGAAGTACAGGCTGCGGCAGGTGCATGAGTCTGTAACTATAAAGAACGACCAAGCATGTTTTATTTGAATGGTGGTTTTGCTAATGTATTAATCCTTATGAAGCTGCCAGAAAAACACTTACTCAACTGCTCTTTTTGCTAAGAATGAAGTTCTTGGTATTAGGTACTCGAGACTAAGCTTCACAATGGAGACATACAATGAACAAGCAATGAACGAGCCAGGTTTAGTCAGGTGCGTGGATGCCCTGTAGTGGACATTCTCACTGCATCAAGATAAAAGTAATGACCAATTTCAAAGTCTTGTGCTCACAGAGAAAATGTTTTTCACAGTAATCTCCGAAGGATTCATGTAGGAGAGACCACTCCAAAACTCTGATGACACCAATACAAGTTTAACAATACCACTCATTCCAAAAGCAGAACAAGAAAGAAAGGTAAAAACCTCTGACGTATCCCATCCTGTATCAAAGACTAAGGGTGCAGAGCACAGGCAGACCAGGTTGATACATTTTGTGACCATGCAGGCCTATAGATGCCACTTACCGCCTGGGTCCCTGGGACTTGCTTCATCTTGGGCGTGGCAGCTCCATTTCCTACAGCCTCCTCCTCAGAAGCAGCGCTGCTCTTACTCAGAAGATCCACTTCACCTCCAGTTTTAGTGTCCGGCATTTCTGAAGTGAACATGGATTATTCAGAATGAGCGCATTGATTAAGAAGAAGAAGGTTCCTATGTGCTTCAGTGTTTATACAACAAACTCCAGGTTTCAAATGCTTTGTTTGTTTTTCCATTAAACCTCCGGAGCTGGTGCCATTTCTGACCCCGTGCTGGGCTACTCCTCATCACATGGTTCTGTGACTGACTCCCAGATTTCAAATGAGGTTAGAGCTAAAGAAGGTTCAGTTTATTGTCTATCAAGTGTCCATTTCATCCCTACCTTCTCATGAAAAGCTATGAACACTCATGTGACAATAAGTTCATGAACTACAAGGGTGCAGACCAACAACTGAAACATGGCAGGCCAATTTTGGAGACCATTGTAGCAAAAGGTATTTGGACAGTGAAAACAGAAAGCCATTGAGAATGAGGTAAAGCTTCTGGGACTAGAATCTCTTAAAAATATGTAACCAACCCTGATGCACAATAGGTTTAATCAATATGACTGGACAATTTCAGTAAATTATTTTTTAAACTATTATTTCTTCCAAAGGCAAAAAAAAAAAAGATAAAACAAAACAAAACAAAGAAATAGAAAACCAACCAACCAACCAAAACAACAACAACAAAAAATGGAAACACTCTTTTTCTAAAAAAAAAAAAAAAGAAAAAGCCTTTTAAATTTGTTATTATTGTTGTTTTTGTTTTAGTATTTAACAGTCTGTCGCCATACTGACCATGCTATCAACAGACCCTACAGAAATAATTTCTCCTACTAAGCTACCATGCAGACAAGGGAAAGCAGGATGTGATAATGATGTGCAAGGCAAATCTAGTCTCCTGACACTTCTTTAAAGGGGAGAGATTGACTGAATAGTCATAATTTACCCTGATATTCCAAATACAAATTGAAATGCTGTCTCAACGACAGCACTCTGGCAATAAAATACCCCATGTCTAAAATACTGAGGTTTCTCTCACCCAAGAATAAAACATTAAGATCACTCACTCTAACAGCAAGTGTGACGCTCCAGAAGGTCTTAGATTGTAAAAGTCACATTTCCTAACAAAAGAACATTCAAAATCCTTTGCCTTTTCTTTTATAATTATACAACCTTATTAGCAATTTAAAATAGGTAGTCATGTTTGCTTGTTCAGAGAATTAAAATCTGTTAGCTTTCATACAATTAAGTTTTATTTTAAAAAATCTGTTTAAGGAATCCCTTCACAAAAATCCCTTGAGGGAAACATTTCTAAGAGAATAACTGTGTGTATAAAAGAGGGGTATGGTTATGGCTTTTATGTTATTCAGGAATGTGATTTTTTTTGGGGTTGGGGATTTAGCTCAGGGGTAGAGCACTTGCCAAGGAAGCGCAAGGCCCTGGGTTCGGTCCCCAGCTCCAAAAAAAAAAACCAAAAAAAAAAAAAAAAAAGGAATGTGATTTTTAGCATAAACTCAACTTTCCTATACACAATCAATGGAAACTATGTACCAGCTACAACAGTAAACACCGATTTCTGAGACTCTGCAGGAATGGCTTGGTTTAGTCAAGCACCAACAACCTTAGTTTGCTCAGCAGAGTGATCAATCAATCAAAGCTTTTGAAGAGGCAAAGGTTCACATTCCCTTCTAACAGGCTTCTCCCAAATCAACAGCAAACTGACTCATAAAGCGGTTCACGGAGTGCAACCTTCACAAAAAATACCCTTGGCTATGAGATCACACTCAGGTGCTTTTTTTTTTTTTTAAAAAAAAAAAAAAAAAAAAGCAATGTGACCAGGGACTTTCCTCAACCCTGGCTATTTTGTGAAGAAAGCACTGACGTCTTCACCAGTGGCTACTTTTTTTTGAAGTTGGAGGCTTAGCACCAGGCCTGTTATGAGTCCTTTTGGTAACAAAACAAGTATCTTATCTACACAAAATATACCAAACCCCGAATCATATTAACTTTAAAAGCTTCCTTCTTCGAATATTAAAAACTTTGTACCATTTCTTATTATCTTTACTACAGTTATATATACTTAAGAACAGATGTCTAAGACTCTGCCAGTTTCCTTTTTCTATCTTTTTTTAACCTTTTCTGATCCAGTGCTATGGACACACTTCATAGTTCAGTTACTAGGGTCAAATTGTGAAGACAGAACAAGAAGGAGAAATAATCCCATCTAGGCTGGCCAAGGACAGAGCACCCAAAGAAAGGAAAACAGCCAGGCATCAGCTTACAGACACTCCCATGCTTCGGAAATGTCAACCTGCCAAGGTCCCCAAAATAGATTTGTTGTTGTGCCTTTTTAAAAAAAAATAGAGACTTCACTTCAGTGTTGAGATAGAAGTCAGCCTAAAACAGTACTCAATCTAAAAAGTGAAGTCACTAAAACCCCCACCGTTTTAGTTACTTAAGCGTTACTTAAGTCATATAACTGCTGCTCTAGAAGTCGGGGTTTAAAATGACTAAAAAGCCCTTCATCTGGGCATAGTACTTACAGTGTTTAAGACCCCTCTCCAGAAACAATTTCTTTTGGTTCATCTCCCTCCAAACCCCGTACCCACAATTCTAACATAAAAATTCTAACGTAAAAGCATTGCCAACACTTAAAAGAAAAAAAAATCTATCAAAAAAGCATCAGAGCCACAGTAGAGCTGGTAGCATGTGGTGGTGGCATAAAAGTCTGCATCCAACTGACCTTCGGGACTTCAGAAGACAAGACTGACAGCCATTCTGACTCCAGGTTCAGCTTCAGTCTCAAAGGCCGTAAGAAGTTCTATTCAGTGAGTTCATCCCACCGAGCAATGGTGGCTTCTCTCCACTCTCTCTGGACATGGTTACCCATCGATGGAACGGGCTGCTTGTGTTGAGCAATCTGCTTAGTGCAGCTGCTTCACCAAGATAAGCAGACACCAGGTCTGCCCGGTGACAGCAGCAGAGCAGCCTGGGCTTGGGCGGAAATCCTGTATCCTATCCCCTATGCAGTGCAGGGCCCTGAATTCCCAGACTCTGCCCAAAAGCGAAGCGGCAAACCTGGAGGTCTGCTTCTCAGGCAGGAAAAGGAGGAGCACACACCCACAACTTAACCAGTGACCTAATATCACCGTTTTAGATGTCCATTCAATACAGTACTTGTCAAAAACAGCTGTTCATAAAGCTGGCCTGACTTTAAATTCTCTTACAATACAGACAACTATGACTTGGAAAAGTTTCCAACTTGAACAAAGCATATTCATTTCAGCACTACGTTCTGGGGTTCTAAAGAAAGAACTAAGTTGTTGATTATCTAACGCTGTCTGAGATCCAGGTACTGTCTTCCGGATTTAGAAACTGCAGAGGCTCCAGTGACAGAGAAGTCGGCAAAAAAAAAAAAAAAAAAAAAAAAAAAAAAAAGCTCTGCGCCTGTAATACAGGAACTAAAATCTGTCCAACCCAAGATGACACGTGTTTGCTGACAGCAGTGACTATTAACTTGGCAACACACATGACTGAGCATGCAGGACCTCACGCCAACATCGACATTCTAGTTCATAACAGAGACATGCTTCTTAGGCTGTTAGATTTTACACTGCTTTGCTTACCTGGTGCTGGCTCAGGCCTGTGGACAGCTAGAATTATTTTCTCTGGTTCCTCTGTCTCAACCCCACAGTGTCCAGTGGTTTCTTTGTGAGTATTCTCCATCTGCAGGGGCTCCCCAGGTAGGAAAACACGTGCACTCTCTGAACCAGCGCTCTCTATCTCCTTAATCTCTGAACTGGACAGTGGCGGATTCTGGATTTCTACTTGGGTCCTTAGTGTGTTGGAGGCCTTGATCTGCTTGATGACGGCCTCCACTATCCTAGTGGCGATCTCCTCTATGGAGTCTGCTCCAGGAGGCCCATCTGCAGCTTGGGTTGAGACCATTCCAAGTACAGTGGTAACGTTACTTTCCTCTCCTGGGACCAGTGCCTGAGTCACTTGCTTCATGTCAGCTTGGGGGCCATTGTCATTGATAGCTGAGAGCCCTGTCTCTGTGGGGAGGTCCCTGGCAGGAGGCTGTGTTGTTTCTTCATTGTTTGGAGTCTCTTTGGATTTACTTGTGGGACAGCTAAGGTCTGTTCCCTCCAGTTTCTCTCTCTTGCAATCAAGTGGTTCTATCTCTGGGGTTATGACTTCCTGTAAGTCAGTGACACCTTTGTCCAGTAGAGCTTCTGGCAAACCTGGAGTCGTTTTCTTCTCTTGGTTTAACAAGTCTGAAATTGGGATGTCTTTGACGTGGTGTGATGAATCCTCTCTTGTGGGCTCAGCAGTAGCTAGGAAAGCAGCAGCCACCGTAACATCCTCCATTGCATTTCTGCTTACCTTACAAGCACTGGTTTTCCCTTGGAACTGAATGCTCTCCACGCCGACACTGAGCGAAGGCTCACTACAGCGGAGTGCCTCAGACGCACCACCTGGCAGCAGAGATGAGCCACTCTGCTCTGAACCGGCAGACAGACTTGTTCTTGGTGGCACTGGGTTCTGTACAGCCCCACCTTCAGTCAGCGGGGAGCCCTGTGGGGCCACTTCCTTGTTGTGTTTAGTTTCTGTTTGCAGACAGGCAGAGGGTGTGTCTGGCGAGTTACTGTGCTGCAGCGCTTTCTCCCCGGCACAGAGGGCTGACATAGGTTTTTCACACAATCTTGATATCTCCTGCCCAGGAGGTGGTGTTCTCTGGTCCTCCCTTGACATTTCTGACGAATGCACATCTTCTTTAACAGAAGGACATTTCATTGCTTTGTCTTTGCCACCTTGCCCCAGAGCTGTGGAACTTTCTGGAACCACTGTACTGCCACCTTCTTCAGGCAGAAGAGAGTCAGAGACCAAAGCAGCCTTATCTACGCTTTGTAGCAAGGAGTCACTTAGCACTTCAAGTGTTGCTGTTAGGCCGGACCCCTCCTGCTCTCCAACACCTACAGGGCTAGTATTCCCCATGCTGGTCTGAAGCTCTACAGCAGAGGGTGTAGGTGGGCTGGTAGCCCCGTCTCCTACCTTATCCGTATCATCCAGATCTCTTCCATCTAGGCCATCGCTACAAGCTGTAGCTCTATGGAGCTGAGGAGTTGCTGTTCCCTTTTCTTTCTGGGAGGAGACGAGAGAAAGTACGTCATCTTTGGTTACTGATTCACTCTCTGGATTGCTTGCCAGAGAGAAACTGCTGCCTGGAGGTGATACCTGGTATGGCACTAGTTTTTCCTCAGTTTGGGGGACAACTGAAGGCAGATGTGGAACACCCTCAAGCATGTTCATTGAGGGTGTATCTTGTCTCAAATCTTTTCCTTGGTTCTTTGCATCTAAAGCACAGAGATGACAAGACCCCACAGATTTCTGGTTGTGTGTTGCAGTGTCAGAAGTGACTGTGTCAGCTTGTGGGTCTTCTGGGCAGGGGGTGGTGCAAAGACCTTGCATGTCTGGCTGCTCTGCTGTGCTTTCGGGCAGGCTAGCTTCGCCACTGCCATGCTCTATTACCGACCCGCCACTAGAGGTCACTGTGCTCTGCGGACACGCAGACTCAGCAGAGGGCGTGCCGGCCCCTGCGCTAGAGCAGAGCGGGGCCTGGCTATTCAGGCTCTGAGCATGTTGAGCACTAGACTCTGAGTTTTGTTTTGGCATCCCATCTGGTCTTGGCCCTGACACGGTTAAATCCAAGGATGATGCTGTCTCACAAGGGCAGGCTGGAAGAGTTTCAAGTTCTAGTCCATCTAAAACCTTGTCTTCTGTAGCAGCAGCAGCAGGAAGTGCCTGGGAGCTCTGGTCACTTGTGGTGCCCCCCTCACAGCCTCTCTCCTGAGTCTTTTCAGGGGGGATTTCTTCAGGACTCGATGCAGGTGAAGCCTCAGCAGGAGCGTCAGCACCCACAGCACGGGCGGCAAAGACATGGTTTGTAACGTCAGCTTTCTCCTCGGGTTCATGTAGAACTTGAACAGCAGTCGCCTCGGCGGTGCTAACGTCGGAACTCTCAAGTCTCTCCTTTGCGCTTTCCCCTACTTGAGGCTTACTGTTCTGGGTGGTAGCATCTGGGGTAAGTAGGCTATGTTCTAGTTCCCCTGCCTTTTCTGGGGCACCAGCATCTGTTGAAGAACTGTCTGGTAGCTCCCTTCCAGAAGAGTGCTGGCGCGCATCTGGTTCTGTGACCAGGACATCCTGCGGCACACTGCTCTCGCTGCTCAGGGGCTGCTGACACGTGGCAACTCCAGAATATTGTGTTCCAGTTACTTGGTTTCTGTTTCCACAGGATGGCAGGCCTTCTCTCCCCTTCACTCCACAGTCGGGTATGCTCTGAAGGCAGCTGTCTTGATGAGATGCAGACCTGGAGTCCACGGCAGACGCTGGCTCCACCCCTTCCCCTGGTCTCCCAGCATCTTTATTTTTCTTATGAGAACAGATGACATTTTCTTCCTCAACCACACTTGACAAGTCACAGGGACTTGCATCCTTCCTCCCAGGACTCCCTTGGCAGCACACAGTGCTCTTAGTTTCTTCAAAAGGAAGCTGCTGGTGGTCAGAAGGCTCTGGTACACAGGGCACACAAGATGAATCTTGTGTTGTCACCATTAAGGGCATGAGATTGTCCATCTGCTTCAAGTTTGTTTTCTAGGAGGAAATCAAAGATACTTTTTAAAGACTGACTATGAAAAGAAAAGGGGAGGGGAGACATGACTAAGAGAAAAAGATGTCACTGACACCTATAAGCCAAGTCTCGTTGGACAAGAACTGTCTTTTCAGACCTTCTCAGTTATATATGATGCACCTCTGCCCACATCAATGTACCCATTAGGATATTAAATTTTATTTAGATTATACTCCATGACTGATTGCCATACTAAAAAACAGATTAAGAACTAGGTCTCAAAGCCTTGTTTTAAGAAAGCACAATGAACATCTTCAAGTAACAGCCGGTGAGGACTCTTAGCTCTTTACAGGAATGGAGTCTATCCATCTGCCTCAAATATTAATGTAAAACCAAGATATAACCAGTTTAGAAACCCTCTCAAGCAAAATATTCAGCCATGACACTATGTGCCCAAAATATGTTCAACCCAACATACCTATGCTTTTAGAATTAGGAATTCTATGTATCAGTTTGATAAAAGTGGCTTTTAGGGTATCCATTCAGAATATTAAAGAAAAGAGAGCACATATTATCACCAAAACCAAACTCTTAACTACTGTCAAGGGTTTTGTGGCTTGAGGGCACTAAAAACCTGATTAAAAAATGGTTTTTAGAACCTTAAATTTTTTAGGTAATTTAGCTTTTTCACTTCTTTTCTGAGACAAGGAACTTGCTGTGAGGATTGGCTAGATACGAAATGACTCAATCCTTCTGTTTCTGCATCCTGACTACTGCAATTATAGGCTCATATTACTATGCATAGTGTAAACATTTTTTAAAATTAATTATATGAACAAGTAAAGCACATAAGAAAAAAATGGCTAAAACAATCACAGTTCATCAATGCAATAAAAATAACACAACACTTTTATATAAACTATCTGTCTAATCTATCTTCTGCCCTTAAATTTGTGTGTGTGTGTGAGAGAGAGAGAGAGAGAGAGAGAGAGATACAATATGCAAAAACTAAATAAAATGTACAGTTAATCAGAAGTTATCAATTAAGCAAATAAAATAAAATTTAAAGTGGGGGAGGGTGGCTGCAGAGACGGCTCTCTGTTGGAGAATGTGTAATTCTCTTGCAGAAGGCCTGAGACTTCTATTTCCAGCACCCTACGTGAGGCAGCTTACAAACACTTCTAATCTCAGCTCCCTGGAATTTGATACTTTCCTGTTTGCATTTATCTGCACACACTTATATGCATGGGGGTGGGATTCATGTACATGCACACACATATACACAAAATTAAGTTAAATAAGTCTTAAAAAATAAATGATGTAAAAATATAGACATACAGAGAAGGCTCAGGAAAATAAAAACAACAAAATAGAGTTGTACCTTTGGTGAATTTATAATATCAAAATTCAGCTATAGTGCTATTTATTTGGTACATAATTATTTTAAAACATCTGTTCTCCACTTCTTGTCCACTGCAATACTTTTAAAGACAGCCATTAGCATATCTCACTTATCTGTTTTATCTGTAAATATACTATGTAGTATATCATCAGATTGTGCCTGTTAATCAAAGCTACCATAAAGTTTGCAAAGAAGAGTATAGTGTGCTATCCTTGCTAAAGTCCTTTTGTTAGAGTATACTAAAACCAGATTCTCACTAAACATTTATATGCTATATTCCTTAAGAGTATTCAAAATTAGTCTGGTAACACTGCATCTAAAAGTTGGGACAGCAAATCAACACCCTTAGTCAAGAGTGAACACTGCAGACCAGTGAGTAAGTAGGTAGTGCTATCTAAAGAATGGCAGAAACAATGCTGACATGGGCAAGCTGAGTTCTCTCAGTTAGATGATCATCCATTAAAGATGAGAGGAAAAGGTAACTTCTGAACAGTCTATTTACATGAAAATAACAGTCTGGAAATAGAAATAGATCTCATTCATAAAGACAGAAGAAGGCTCAGTGGTTAAGAACACTGGCTGCTCTTCCAGAGGTCCTGGGCTCACATGATGGCTCACATGATGGCTCACAACTATCTGTAACTCCAGTTCCAGGGGATATGATGCCTTCTTCTGACCTCTGAATGCACTGCATGCAATGACACACACACACACACACACAAACACACACACACACACACACACACACACACACACACACAAAATGCATGCACATGATGCACAAACATGCATGAAAAGCAAAATAACAACAAAACAATCGAATAAAAACATAAAAAATATTCCTAAAATAGAAAACAAGACAGAATAAACCATTTCATATCATCGTAGTATAGAATTCTTTTATCTTGCTTGTCTCAAAATTAATGCCTCTGGCATTGAGCTAGCCCTAGATGACCTCAAACAAAATCAGTCTGTTTCTAAATCAAATTATCTCTGAAATAAACTGGGTGGAAAAATGATCTAAGCTTAGCTTCTCAGATGCTACAGTTTCACCCATGTGACATGTATGCTATCCACAATAAATGCTACAAGGAGTTTATAATGATTTTATGTCTGGCAACCATTTTATCTTCAATGCTTAAGTGGATTATAATATCCTTATTTTTCAGATAGTCTTTTAAACTGTCAACGATCCACGTAAATACAGCAGTTCTATCATCATTCACTGAACAGCAGTGAAAGGTTTTCCTAAAGAATGAGCTTCCTTCTTGTTCTCTGCAACAATTTAGAAACTTTGGCCTTCTTTAGTTCTAAAACATTATAAATATAAACTTCTTTTCACAACAGGAAAATTTTGTTCCATTTGCTACACATCTGTACACCTAAAAGTGCCTGAGTATCTTCCATTACTTCAGAAATTTGTTAAAATTTAGTTTAAATATCTCAGTCCTCTAGGCTAGCAAGATGGCTCTATGAGTAAAAGCACTTGCCAGGCAAGCCTGAGGACCTAATTTTGATCCCCCAAAGCTACAACGAAAAGAGAACTGGTTCCTAAGAGTTATTTCCTGACTTCCATATACATAACCAATAATGAGGCCATGTGTGCATGTGTGTGCAAGTACATATATAAATACATGCATACACACACATACACACACAAAGTATATTTTTTCATATGATATATTCTGATCATGGTTTCCCTTCTCCCAACTCCCCAAATCTACATGCTTTCATTCTGTCTCTCATTAGAAAGCAAACATAGGCAAATGGTTGGAACTGGAAAATATCATCCTGAGTGAGGTAACCCAATCACAGAAAAACACACATGGTATGCACTCATTGATAAGTGGCTATTAGCCCAAATGCTTGAATTACCCTAGATGCACAGAACACATGAAACTCAAGAAGGATGACCAAAATGCAAATGCTTCACTCCTTCTTTAAAAGGGGAACAAGAATACCCTTGGCAGGGAATAGAGAGGCAATGATTAAAACAGACACAGAAGGAACACCCATTCAGAGCCTGCCCCACATGTGGCCCATACTTATACAGCCACCCAATCAGATAAGATGGATGAAGCAAAGAAGTGCAGGCCAACAGGAACCGGATGTAGATCTCTCCTGAGAGACACAGCCAGAATACAGCAAATACATAGGCGAATGCCAGCAGCAATCCACTGAACTGAGATCGGCACCCCCGTTGAAGGAATCAGAGAAAGGTCTGGAAGACCTTGAAGGGGCTCGAGACCCCATATGAACAACAATGCCAACCAACCAGAGCTTCCAGGGACTAAGCCATTACCCAAAGACTATACATGGACTGACCCTGGGCTCCAACCACATAGGTAGCAATGAATAGCCTAGTAAGAGCACCAGTCGAAGGAGAAGCCCTTGGTCCTGCCAAGGCTGAACCCCCAGTGAACGTGGGGAGGGCGGTAATGGGGGGAGGATGGGGAGGGAAGCCCATAAAGAAGGGGGGGGGTTAGGGGATGTTGGCCCGGAAACCAGAAAAGGGAATAACAATCGAAATGTAAATAAGAAATACTCGTTAATAAAGACTAAAAAAAAAAAAAAAAAAGAAAGCAAACAGAAAACTAAAACAAAATATATAAAAAATAGAATAAAACAAACAAATATAGGAAAAACAAACAGAAAAAAAAGAGTCAAGATAAAAAGAACTAGAACTATGCAGATACAAGACATAAACATTTGCACACACACAAGTCCTCTAAAAATAGAAAATTGGAAACCATGAAATAAAAGGAAAGGACCTGTAAATAAAAAAAAAATAAATCAAAAGGTCCAGATGAAGATTGAGTTTGTTCTGTGTTGGCCACCTACTGCTGGGCATGGGTCCTGTCGGTAAATGTGGTTTGTATAAGCAGAAGGACTATTAGAAAACTAATTTTTCCCTTGTGAACAGTTATCAATTGGTGATAGCTTCTGGGTTAGTAGGGATGGGTGCTCATGTCCAATTTCCCTTTCGGTACTGGTGTCCCATCTGGCTTAGACCTATGCAGGTTCTGTGCATGAGACCGCTCTATTTTTGAGTTCACATTCAGTTGCAAACCCTCTGATCCACAATGGTAACCTATATGCAAGACACACTGGTTGAATAGTGGCATAAAAGTTGTGAGAGCAACTAACTACTCTTTGAATGGGTTTAAGGCCATTCATGACAGAACTCATGCTGGACACTGCTCAGGTGGCCAAGAACCTGAGACCAGATAGGCCTTGGGCTTAGGGGACAATCACAGACTACACTTCTGCTAAAAGAACATAGTAATAAAGTGACTCCCAACAAAATTCTGTTGTATTTATAGATCAGTGTCTGCTCAGCCATCAGAGATGCTTCAGAGCAACAGAGACAGAAACAGAGACCCACAACAGAAAAAGGCGCAGAGAGTTTGAGAACTTGGAACACTCAGTTCTATATGGGATGTCTCCATCAAATCCCTCCCCTCAGAGCTCAGGAAACCCTGTGGAAGAGGAGGTAGAAGATTATAAGAGCCAGTGGGGATGGAGGACAGAAGGAGACAAGCTTCTCTGAGTAAAAACAAAGTCAAATATTAGGCCTCTACTGCTACAATCCTAAAGTTAGCTTTGTTTCTTAAGTGGCAACTGCCTTAGTTTGCTTTCTATGTGGTTATAAACACCATGACCAAGGCCAATTTGGGGAAAAAGAGGTTTATTACTCTTTACAACTATCAGGGATGGTCCATCAGTGTAGGAAGTCAGGGCGGAAACAACTCAAGCAAGAACCTGGAGGAAGGAGCTGACTGATCACAGAGGAACACTCCTGACTGGCTTGCTCTCCACTGTAGGATAATCTCTTGTGTGGAAGCACCACCTGTCAATAAATAGCTGAGGCAGGAATACAAGGAGGGACATCTGGCTGAGACTGAGAGGAACTCTGGGAAACAGTGAAGGTGGGAAAATCCCCTGTGTGCACTGAAGTTGGATGTATGAAAGGAAAGAGGTAACTGGCCATGTGGCAGACATGATACAGGATAAATGGGTTAATAGAAGTTACCAGCTAGTGGGAACAGGCCTGGCTTATGGCTCAGGCTTTTTTCTTTAATAAGTAATAAGCCTCTGAATCATTGCTCAGGCGTGGTGGAAAAGCCAGTGGTTATACCCAACAGCTTGCTCAGCTTCTTATACAACCCTAGACTACATGCCCAGTGCCGGCCGAGCCTTTGCAACCTGAGTCAGGTGTTTCTTAATTGAGGTTCCCTTTTGCAAAATGACTCTTGCTTGTGTCAAGTTGACAAAATACTAACCAGCACAGCAACACTGCATACTATCAATGCTTTATAAATTTACATTCTGATTATAGCAAGGATCCCTGGGGGAGGGGCATGCACAGACGCCTAACTAAAAGTGAAAACTCTCCCTTACCATTAGCTGCTGCTGGATATTCATAAGTTTAGAAATATGTCCAGTACAACTGTCTCCATGCGGTTCACAATGTGATTCAGATTCGGAAGTCAATGTATAGATGTCCAATTCTCGATGGTGCCTCACTGAACAGTCTCCATAAGGGATTTCATAGGATAAACTGCTCCAGGAATCTGGTTCACCAGCATTTTCCCTGTAAGCAAACAATCTTTTGTTAATATATAACCTATTACTACTAGCAGGCATACATTTAATCTTCTAAGAACAATGCACTATGTCTGAGCGCTCTCTGAAAATGCGGCTCCAGTGTTCCAAGGCCATGACAGGAATCTCTATCTCCCTTTCCCTCTTTGCAAGAGAACAGAAATGGCTTAAGTGAAACCCAAAAGACAATCTCCTAAGGATTTTGCTTTGATCAAGACAGGGAGGTCTGCAATCTTTCAATAGTCAATATCATGGCAACAATCAAATAATGAACTGTAAGAACGATGTCTTCAACCTGGTTTTCAATAGTAGCAAAACCCATTAAGACTGGATTATAAACAGGTTACACTATATGCCAACACAATTCAGTTCTACTAGAAAGGAAGAGTCAGGTCCCCGATTCCTGTAAAACACTCCTCTGAAACAACAGAGGAAACACCTCCAGACTTCTAAGTCAACTACACAAGGGGAAATCACAATGCTATATATACTATTCTCAACAACACATTATAAAATCCTGTTTTATATGGAGCTCTGCTTCCAGGAACTTCAAGTTAATTTTTTATTTTAAATTTAGAAACTAAAACCTGATTGTGTAGCTCAGTGGTAGAACACTTGGCTACCAATTGCAAGACCCTGGGTTTGATATCCAGTACCAAACAAAACACCAAAAATATGAAAACTTCAACTTTGCTCAACTCATAAACATATGTGGTATACAAGTAAGCTCACATGAGCAGGGACATGAGTAACTTCTGGCCTAAGAGTAAAAACATGAAACTGTTTTGTTCTGATAAATGTAAAAAACTTCAGGTTTAATAAGGAGAGCAGGCTTACTTGAAAACATTTTAAAACAAGTGAACACAGAAGTAACATGTTCTCTCATCAATGTTCTGGTAATCTATCCAGCTCGGTTTGTTTCAAGACAAGAGGGTTTCTTCTGTACAGCACTTCTTTCACAGCACCTCTAACTTTACCTCTGCTCACAAGGTCCGCCCATGCAGTGTACCTGACATACTGGTTTTATGCTGTACAAAGGGATTTAAAGCTTTAAGATACACAGGGATGAAGCATGCAGTGTATCACTGTATATATTTTGGCACACATTAAGGAGCTTCTTCTGTTTTGGGTGCCCTTTTTGGAAGCTTCAATCCTAGGTGTTGTGTCCTTTTTTGTTAGTCAGACACAATGTATAATGCACAGAGCTGAGATTTCTGGATTCAAATCTAGCTATTGAATTTCTTGCCAATACGTTAAAAAGTATCCTAATTTCTCTGGAACTTAGTTCTACACTCTGCATATAGGGATATGACAGTTTAATCACAATTTGAAGAAATGGATAAAATGAACATCAAGGGATAAGGACAGGGAAGGTACAGTTTATGTTGCCTGTTACTCCCTCTCCTGTGTCCGCCCACACATTCTACCATTCTCAAAGCATGAAAATTCTTTATATATAAAATCACCACATTTTTCATTTTAAAGTTACTTTGTTTAGTGTACTTTGCATCCACAGAGGATCTACTCAGCATTGTTTTAAGTAGAACCCTTCCTATATCTACCATTAGAGATTAATTGTCCCTTAGCCTTAACTTGGGCCTGGTTACCTGAAGTTTACTTTGGAAGCTGTATGCAATGATTTTATTATAACTAAACCAAGTCTGGCAGGACACAAAAGCATACCTACAAATACACTATAGAAATTTTGTTTCTTTTAGTGGTGAATTGGGGTGTCCCAGATCTTTGAAAATAAAACAACATAAAACAACAGCAACAACAACAACAACAACAAACGGAGTGAAATGGATACCTGCAGATAAAGGAACTAAAATAGTATAGAAAACTCTACAGAGATCTCCACCACTTCCTCCTCCTCAACTCCCTTTTTAGATCATGGTGAAAAAACTTACACATTGATGAAAGCAAAAGGTATTTTATTATCAACTGGCATTTATGCAGTATAGACATCATTTTATTACTATATTAGACAGTGTCTTAAATTGTCACATTCAAATCGATCCTGAAAAAGCCTTCGAACTTTCAAACTTCTTGTCAAAGGTGATTTACACTCTTTTCAAACATTCTTGTGAGCCTCAAACTGTGTGTGGTTTCTAGCATGGCTCCGGAAAACAGTCTTCTGAGCTCAGCATGACTGCTGTGGTTTAGCTTCTCATCCTTAACCTCACCTAGGGACAAAGGACATGTGTCTTCTGAACAACACGTTTCCACTGTTTATTATACACTCCCTTGGCACATTATAGGTGCTCAGGTATTTGTTAAGATTCTACTCCAGAGAGGAAAAAAAAGTAAGAGTTACTTTGCTTCTGAGGTGGGTGGACAGATAACCTTTTTTGTAAAAAAAATCTCCAAATAGCCCAATGTGTTAAGTACTCATGATTTAAAAAAATCAGAAGCAGTTGGGCTGGAGCGATGGCTCAGTGGTTAAGAGCACTGACAGCTCTTCCAAAGGTCCTGAGTTCAATTCCCAGCAACCACATGGTGGCTCGCAACCATCTGTAATGAGATCTGATGGCCTCTTCTGGTGTTTCTGAAGACAGTGTACTCATAAATAAAATAAACAATACTTTAAAAACAAAACAAAACAAACAAACAAAAAGACCCAGAAGCAACATAAGAATCCTGAAGACCCTAATAACCCAATGGGAGAAATTCTATTTAAAAGATGATTATTGGGTTGCTAATAAAAGATGAAAATAAACTGTAATAGATTACAAGGATTTTGTAATTCAATTTACACTGCTTCCCATTGTTCTTAGATTACAATATGATCCTCAGACTGGTACAGAACTCATAATCCTTCTGCTTTAGTTGGCTTAATGCTAGATTATAACCATGTGCCATCACAAAATGACAAATTTTGATAAATAAAAACATGAGAATATTCTTATTAGAAAATATAGAATAAAATATTTAAGACAAAAAAAGCATGTTGGTATGTATAATTTACTCTCCAAAGAGTTTCATGAAATATTTCTATATAGGTAGATACACAAAGATAAAGTATAACAGAAAGTTAACATACAAAAAGTTCATTGTACTATCTTTCCATTGAGTCATTGAGTTAAAAATATCAACACAAAAAGTTAAATACCAAGAAATTTAATACATGCAGAGGTGGTATTAATTCTTTCATTTTCTGTGATTTTTATTTACTTAAGGTAGCAGGGAAATACTAATTCTAGAAAAAACTAGGGACTTATAAGATGTAGTGGCCCTGACAAGCTCTTGAAATGTATTATTTAATCTTCATGTATCTGCAAACAGTTATCAGTCCTATTTAGGGTGAGGAAATTGAGGCTCAAACATTGTGTGTGTGTGTGTGTGTGTGTGTGTGTGTGTGTGTGTGTGTGTGTGTCTGTCTGTCTGTCTGTCTGTGTGTGTGTTTATTTACTAGCACTGATTTTTCTGTTTCTAAGATCAAATTTTACCACTTACAGAAATAACTTATGCTAGCAGTTAACCTCTTTGAGCATACAATTTGACAAAAAAAAAAATGGTAAAAATTCCTTTATAAAGTGTTGGCAATTAACACCCAGCATACAGCTGAAGTCAGTAAGTATGAACACCCTTTGTCCTCAGCACACGATCAATAAGTAAGGGAAGAATAGAATAATTTGATTACAAGTTGGGCTGGCTCCAACACCTGCGCTCTCCCATTATATACAATGCTCCTTTTGGTAGAAAGGACTGATACACACACACACACACACACACAACACACACACACACACACACACACACACACACACACACACACACACACACACACACTTTTTGGGGTGGGAATACCACAGAAGGAAGTATCAAAAAGGTCATTCCAAGGCATCCAAGGTAGAATGAAAAACTTCTCTTGCTGAGTCAAATAGTGTGCACTCCAGGCAGAACACTTTCCAGGACACAAACATTCTCTGATCCAAAAAAAAAAAACAAACAGTTTTCCGAGTCCATCTGCAGAATTACTCAACAGCATGGGAAGGTAAGCACTGTAACACTCTAACCAGATGCAGCACAACCAGCCAACCCAAATCTCCATTGCCTACATGTTCCAAACTCAAACTGAGCATCTTCAGCTGTAATGAAGCACAGCTAACCAGGAACTGCTATGCTGCAAGGGTCATCCCCATGTTAGCCACAAGCTGACCCACCATACCGCCTGACTGGAAAGGAGGAAAACGCTTTGCTATACTGGTTTACCTGAAACTCACCTCTGTCGAACTGAGACTTCCCTCCCTAGAGGCTAAGCCACAGGTCAGTTGGAGGAGTATGCAGAGTGTTAACCTTAGAGTAGAATTTCATTTATAGTCTGGTCTAAGAATGACTGGGATTCTATATACCAGAGGGTTTTCAAATGTTATAAGAGGAAAGTGTTCAGGGATCTGGGGAAGGCAGGGAGAAATGCCAGAAAAGTAGGAGGAAATAAGAAGTGAGTGGGGAAATCACAAAAATATGGTTTGTTCAGAAGTGTTGTAATTATATCTGATCATGCATGAAACTCATTTGAACATACTTTAAAAATCAAAAGAAACGGCAACAGTAGCTTTCTTATAGAGTTGAATTAAAAAATTAAAGACATGAAAAAAGGGATATGAGCTGGGAGAAGATGAGGAACACACAGGATACACATGATCATCTCATTTTATTGCTAATATTTACTAACTGCTTAGGAAAAAATCAGATATTAAGCCACGCACATGTACCATTCCATTCATCCTCTTATATAGTCATAAAGATTGTTATTGTCATCCCAACTTGCAGAGAAAGAGGCTGAAATACATGTTACAAGGAACGGACGACCTTAACCTACATCCAGTCACTGGAGGATGGTGTCCTCATACTGCAATGCCATCTATGATAGCGAAAGACACCTGAAAATTATTTTGAGTGTATCAGCATTGCTGATCAAAATCAAACTGTAGATTAAAGAAATTCTCACAAAAATAAATTGAAGCTTGAGAAGACAAATATAAATAGGCAAAATAATTTCAAACAAATGATATAAAACTGTCCCAGAAAGTCCAATGTTCAAATGTAGACAGAGAACGGAGGCAGGCAGAATTGTCTTAAAATTTTTAGTTTTCTCACAGTAAAAAGTCAAAACAAAATCAAACAGCAAACACCTGTTTGCTAATTTAAATGGCTTATTCAGAGAAATAAATGTATAACCTCTTCTACTCTTACTGAAATTCACTTTAAATAAATTTAAACAAAACTAAACACGAATCTGTTAACATCACTGTACTAAATATTGAAATTGCCTGTTTAATAAACAACCATATGAAGATACTATAATTCTATAAACAATTTGTTAAAGAAACCAGTAACTTTAGATTGCAATAAAGGTATTATTCTATAAATACCTTCATCACTTGAAAAACAAAATTCTGGTTATCAGCGAGGAAGGTCACGTGGCGATACGCTAGGCCACTGAAGCTCAAGACAAATCCTTCACCGGTTGGTTTCTAGTGACCTCATACATTTTTAGAAAGCCTACTGCTTTGACTTTTCAGAATTTACTACTGAAATATATTACTTCATCTATCAGTTCGACCAATAACTTAAGTCATGATAAACAATTTTTCATAAACTAGTATGACTTTCATCTTTCCTCTAATCTGCTTTTGCAGCAACATTTAACATTATTCTCCCTAATAACAGCACTGTGCAATAGAGTAAGTGAAAAGGAAGCAAATTTCTCTATTTATGATAAAGAATAAAATCTTTCCCCCCAATTCATTACAAAGAAAAAACTCTAAACAGCACATGATCAGCTGGAGACTGACGGGGAAAGACTTCATTACCCCACCAAATACATACTTCCCTTAGGCCTGGGTAAAGCTGAAAACGTAACTGAATAGGATTTAGGAGGCTTTAAAGCCCAGGTCATAATTAGTTCTTATTGGTGATTATTATTATTTATTATTATTATATCACAGGCATCAGAAGAGCAACTTTAATAGCCATGTTACTAAGGGCTGCTCTAATTTACTGATTCCCTTGAACCAATGTGAAATGCTGGAAGCAAACTATAGCTCAAAGTAAACGCAATACAGTTGTAAAGGATTATCTAGTTTTCAAGAACAGCAACAAAAAAACACATTTAATCTTCCAAGTTCCAATACCAATATTCTGTATATAATGAAATGTAAATCTCCAGTTTAGAAAGCTACAGTGCATGAACAAATTTTTACTTATTTATTTATTTGTTTGTTTCCAGCAAAGTATTTGCTTAATTTGGTGGTTTTTGTGGACTCCTGAGATTATTTGTAAAGCTAAACACAAAATGTTTCTTTAGATTATATTTTAAAATGGTAAATGAGGCATTATGGATATCTAAATTTTAAGTTTTGAAAGCATATATACTCTAAAAGAAAATGTGTTTACAAAGCTCAGAAGATATTTATTAAAATGTTAACTTGCTATAAAATGCAAATAGAAGTCTTATTAAACAGGAAGGGGCTGGGTCAACATAAGACGTCATTGCTATTCCTCTATATTTGAAAATGTATTAAGTTATAATAATAGTATTTGTTTCAAATGTTCATACTGGTCTTTTGACCTATGGATAAACTCCCAAAATCTTGTTGAAAAGAACATGGCATTGTATTTATAAATGCACTGTACCTGCAGCCCATCTCTTCTACATAAATCTGTAGCTCAGAGACTGCACACAGACTCATTTCTAAAACTCAGTGCCTCTTCTTACTGTCCAACATTAACTACCACTGCAGTAGTTTCAAATTATGGCAACATCCAAATGGAAAAATTTAATATAATATGCAACAGAAGTCAAACAGAAGTCAATTGGGCATATTAGTTACTTGTTTCACAAATTTTACAGGATCCAGAATATATTTTTCGATTCTAGAATAATATTAATTAGAAGTTGTTCTCTAGAGATTCCCTTATGGCATCCAAATTGAGTTTATAACTGGCGCCAAATCTGGTAGTTTACATAAGTAATTCAACAAAACTCAACATCCCTGCAGTAGACTTCAACTAATACCAAGTAACTTAGCTGCTACTCGACAGTCAACAATTTAGCTCTCTCCTGTTTCACCTCACAACTTCAAAAACAAAAAACCAGGCTTAATGCTAACATGCACACAAACCTTCAACAAATTAACTACAAAGGAAGAAGACTTCTCAGACTTAGTAACACTAGTCATTGAGAAGTCAAAAGTCACTTGTTCAGTTACAACAAAACACTAGTGAAGAGCAGCAGGGAAAACTAATAGTACATCAGTTTGGAAGCTGATACTTACACTTGTCTGGCCAAACACCATGAGTATCTCAAGCCCATCCTATTTGGGTTCTGGATTCATACTATCACTTTAAGAAAAGATAAAAACACTCGGGCCAACCCTCTCAAGTGGGGTGGGTGTTCTACCCTGAGCCTACTTTTGACAAGGAACTGCAAGAGCTGGTTCCTTATTTGAGAGCTCCTGCAATACCTTTCATGAAACCACATCACTATAACATTGCCAAACCTCAATGGGGCTTACGAAATCAACCACAACACCACTGAAATGAAGCTGGAAAGTCTAAACTCCAGAAGAGCGAGAACTAGACCAAGGGGGAAAAGAGTCACTTTGCTCAAAATGGAGCAGTCATCTTAGCTCGGTATTGTCAGATAAATATTCACATACATGCAGATTCACTAGAAATTTTATAGGCTTTCCTAGTCTTCCTTTTGGGGGGGGTGAGGTGGGGGATGTATTGTTCCCTTATTTACTGCTATAAGGAAATACATTAGGCTGCATAGGTACAAATAAAAGAGGTTTTTTTTTTGGGAATAGTTAAGAGGCTAAAAGTTAAGGCCACAGCATAGCTCTGGGAAGACCCTCCTTGGCTCCAATCATCTCATGGTGGATGTTACTGATTCCAAAGCATGTCTGCAAACAGGGGTCATGTTACTGGAGAAAAGCTGAAGAATGACTTGGGGGTTAGGTTTAGACTTTTGTGACAGCTTTGGTGACAAGAACTGCTTTCACCTCTTCCAAGTGTGGTCCTGTTGGACTTTAGGGCCATCTAATGTGTCTCACCCTCTATGAACACTGTCCTGAGGATCAACACATGAGCCCAAACCCCTATCCAAACCATAGCAAGAGACAGAATTGTTACTGTCCCCTAAGAACCAGCTCTGGAGAAAATACAAAGGAAAAGAAAAGCCAAGAAGACACATACTCTGAGCAAGTGCTGTCTATCATCAACACCAAATGTCTGTCTATTTATTCCAAGTTTAAGTGGCCAATGATCAAATAAATGTAGATGTTACACCAACCTATCAGTGAAGGTGCTCTTCTGATACAGGAAAAACGCATTCTCCAAGCTCCTCCTAGACAGTGTAAAATATAACCTTCTTATGTGCTTTTTAATTCACAAGATTTACTGGCTACAGCATGAGATGTACATTTAATACAAAAGTAAAGCCTTCCAACTGCAGAACTACTACTAATTTTCATAAGAACAAGAAACTAGGTTTACAATGTGAGTGTGGAGAAAATGTACTGGTACCAGATAACTTAGAAAGAGCATTTAATTTTCTTAAGCCAAATGTCTATAAAACTTTAAAGGTATAAGCAAGAACTACAAATATTAGATTTTTATAAACTTTCAAAATAGCATTAACATTTCAAAAGTTTAGGTATGCTGGGAGAAGGCTCAGAGGGTAAAGTGATCTCCAGCTCCATATAAAGAGCCAGAGGTGGGACTCAAACCAGTAACCTCAGAGCTGGAGGTGGGGTCTAGGTCAGGAAGATCCCGGAACCCCACTGGTAAGCTGATCTATGAACAGAGAATTTCCTGGTTCAATGAAATACTGTTTCAAAAAATAAGGAGGAGAACTTAACTAAGAGTCAAGTTCAGGCCTCTAAATGTGTATACATAGGCATGCACACCAACACATACTAATGTAGACATAAATATATTAAATAAATAAAATTAAGGTAAAAATGAAAAACTGTTAAAGAATTTTAAAATTATAGTTATCTCATTCTATTTAAGCCATTTGGCTTCTAGTAGAATGTTCTTTTATAAATTGTGTTTTATAGAAAAGATTAAAAGAATAACCACACTGCCATCTCCAGACTTTATAGAAAAGAAAATATTAACTAGGATAAACCATCCCCAAACTACAAATAAAACATAAGCAATAAATGTGTCTGGGGAAAACTCAGGCACCTAATTTATTAATTTTACTAACTAAAATCAAAATAAAACTTTAATTAAAGTACTTAAGGGATACAAATCCTTCTCTGTGTCTTTGGACACTAAACATTTAAAAGAAACCTTGTCAAAATGATTGTTATACAATGCCAGCCAATTTAGGTGGCCAAAGGAGTTTTGTTACTGGTTTAAGTAAGAATGTTAATACAAATGCTTTCAAGAAAACATGTCACTAAAAACTGTCCTAACTTGACTGTTTACAATACAACTAATCATAGATATTAGTGATGGAGCACAACAAAGCACATCACGGTTAAATAACTGAAGGATGAGCTAATACGTGATAATATGGAGAAGCCCTTCTACTTTAAGGACAAGCTGTCAAAAATCTAACTAACTGTAATGGATGTACAGGGTTATATTTCATTTTTTAAATCATGCTAAACAACTTCACTCCATGCTAATGATACTAAATTTGAATCAAAATTTTTTTGCAAAGTAGTTATTCAGTACAACTATTCTATGAATGTCTTATTAGCATATATTAATTATACATATTTTGTGACTTTTTATGTATATATAATACATTTGATAATTTTTACCACTCATTAATCTCTCTTGTCCTGCTTAAAAAACTCTAATTCCCCTTCTCTTCCCAACTAGTTTCACTTCTACTTTCAAGCTTGAGTGTGTGTGTGTCCATGTCTATGTCTGAGTAAATTTCATTAAAGTTGTTTACAGAAACATGGGTAAAAGTTGTTTATGGGAGCACAGGTAACTCTCCATGTGCTATACCACTGAGGAAAATATCTCTCCTTTCTCTGTAAATCATCAGCTGTATAAATCCTTGGGTGGCGTCTCGTGAGCTATTTTCCTTTCCAGGACAGGGTTAATCAACACATCTATTTTTGTTTTCTTTGCTTAAGGATCACTTCTACTTCTGCTCAAAATAACTGCAAGTGAAATATCCTTTCTATTGGCATGCTTCTAAAGACACCTTAAAACTAGTAAAATAAAAATGTACGAATGTCTTTTTCTAAGTGATCCTTCATTTTCTGATCTGTATCTATTAAAATCCCATTCTCCGAGTATGCTAGTGTAGATGAAGCTCTGTAATTTTGCAAATCTAATGAGAAAACTCTGAGCCTAAACATTACATGGCAACAGAGAACGAACACTTGCTCAGGCTACTTGACCTCCTACAGCAGAGAGGAAAGAAAGAAAAGATGCTTGGAAAGGCCCTGGGAGTCTAGCGACTTTCTGTCCCTACCTAACTGCCTTGGAGTTCTTAAAGCAATGCTAAAGCTAAACTTTTGGAGCTGTACAAACCCTTGTTTTACTACCCATTTTGCTGTTCTTTCTCTCTCTCTCTCTCTCTCTGATGAAGAAAATGTCCTCATCCCCAAAGAATATATCCAGAGAGATCTGTTTGTCTGTCTGTCTGTCTCTCCAGACATGAGAGAATGAGTGTCTGAAAAAAATGCCTAGTATATGGTAACTGGAATTATTGTTTTATAAAGTCCATCATTTTCAGAAAAGACATGCACCATGCAATTTTTCCAGTACAATGCCAAATAAAGCAATCCTAAAAAGATTAGCTAAATATCTTAAAAATAAAATGTGTAAACCAGATTTACAAATAAACAATTACAGTAACGCATTAAAAACCTGATAATGCTACCAAATATACCTTTTTTTCCCCCAAAAGTCAGACTTGTGACTATAGCCTTGGGCAAGCCACTTAGATACTCTAGGAACCACACCTCACGTTTGTTGAGATGTTTTAAATGAAGGGCGATGAAAAACTCCGAAGCAGTACCATACACAAGACAAGGTGGCTATTTACATCTGATAAATTCTAGTGTCTCCCCCATCTCTAACTTCCATCCAGTTCTACTATTCTGTATTTACAAACCACAAAGACCCAGATCAGAGACTGACTAAGGAATTGGAGAAGTAACACACAAGATAAATGGAAGTCAGGCCAGCATTGATTTGTCAAGGTGTTCTAGATTCTTCTCTCTGGCCATTATTTTAGAGCAAAATTTGCATATATATTTCACCCTTTCACCTCTTAAGCAAAAGCAAAGCCCCAAGCTTGTTTTGTGATAAGCAATTGTGATCTGCTTATCAAGTCCTTACGAGGACCCTAAAAAGGCAACATGGTGTTGACAACACAGCTTGCATCACAGTCCTGTGTTCTACTGTGAGATGTGCACTCTGGTTTCATGTAAGAGTCATGAAAGTAGGACTCAAAAACACACAAACATAACTCCCCTGAGAATCATTTATACTTCCTACTGCCCTATCCTGTGACTGACTGCCTAGTACTTAGATGGTGGGTCTGTGTTCTGCACATTTACAAATGTCATCAGGAGAATTCAGGCTAGGCGTAGTTGTTACTTTATGGGCCTGTGACCATGGGCAAGAGACTTCATTTCCTTTGCCTCTGTTTCTACAACTATAAGATAGAGATAGTAGTATTTATTCTATCCACTCATCGGGCTTTTATGAGATTTAAAATGTAAGACAATAGCTTAAGTGTAACCAATCACGCTGCAAATGCCCTGAGTATTAAAACTGTGAAGTGATTACAGTGAGGATCTAAAGTCTTCACACAGTGGCAAGGACTGACTGGAAAGAGCATGTAACCCTTCTGGACTTAAGTACTGCTATATTCTGCACTCTGGTCTAGCAGTCTCTCCCTGAATCTCTTCTTTCTGGGTCAAACTTCTGCAAGGGGAAGAAAGCTGGCCTTGTGTTTCCACTGATGTCTGTGTCAAACCACTTTTTTGTATCCTAGTTATTTTAGTTGTCTGAAGAACTACTTTTCCTCCACAAATGACGAATAACATTTACTTCAGAAAGGTCAATTTAGGGTCAAAATATTATCTAAAATGTATTAACTATGGATTCTACTGCAACCCAAGCATTCAATGCATAACTATTTGTTGAATCAATGCTAAAAATCAGATAAAGCTTATGAAGATAAATACTCATAAACTGGCTCTTAATAGCAATTGAAAAATCTCAGCACTTAATGTAAACACTTGAGAGTTGACAATCTTAAAAGAAATTCTTTTCTTCTAAAGACAGAGGCTCTGTAAGTCATTTTTTTAATCAACCTGTGATATTCCTGAAATTGTTTCCATTTCTCTACTAATTTTAACTCTCAGAAAGCCATGACAGTATTTAAAAAAGAATTCTCAGCAGACCAACCGACTGGGATTTGTGTTTACAGTGGAGTAGCCCTAAGTTTACTGACATTTTTTTTTAAATATATATTTTATTTATCTATTCATTTAACATATGTGAGCACACTACAGCTGTCTTCAGACACACCAGAAGAGGACATCGGATCCCCATTACAGGTGGTTGTGAGCCACCATGTGGTTGCTGGGATTTGAACTTAGGACCTCTAGAAGAGCAGACAGTGCTCTTAACCACTGAGCCATCTCTCCAGCCCCGTTTACTGACATTTTTAAAGCGCAGTTTTGTGAGACTTTCCAGGAGATCACCATGTAGTTTAGCAAAGCATCTGCACACACTTCAATTGGTTCAAACCATCATGTGACTGAGGAAGAGCAGCAACAAAGGTAGAACAGTTTTATTTAACAAAGACAAAGTAGTGGCTTGGAGTGGATGAGACTTTCTCTAAATCACATATGCAAGTGAGGAAGTTAAGGTTTTACTGAAGCGCTTCACCTCTCAGCAATTAATACTTGTGATGGTTTGTATATGCTTGGCCCAGGGAGTGGTACTATTAGGAGCTGTGGCTTTGGGCATGGGCCTTAATACCCTCCCTCATCCTGTGCCTGGAGGTCAGTATTCTGCTAACAGTCTTCAGTTGAAGATGTAGAACTCTAAGCTCCTCCTGAACCATGCCTGCCTGGACCCTGCCATGCTTTCACCTGGATGATAATGGACTGAACCGCTGAACCTGTAAGCCAGCCCCAATTAAATGTCCTGAGAAGAGTTGCCTTGGTCACGGTGTCTGTTCATAGCAGTAAACCCTGACTAAGACAACACACAATACAGTATCTCTCTTCAAACTCCAATACCGATGGCCCCACAATTTATTCTAGAATCTCTAGAACCTGACCACTAAGCCATAATTTTTGCACTACATAATCCAGGTCCCTAGCTATCACTTGAGGATGATGAGCCATTGCTGTCATTTATCAGATGAAGAAAGCAAAACTGAGAGAAGAAAAAAAGCGTAATGCACCTGGAGCCAACATGCAACCCGGCTTGCGCCCTTATGTGCAACCTAGCTCTCAGTGCCATCTGCACAAAGGATGCAGGTTCTAAAACTAGTTCTTTGTGATATGTGAGAGGGCAGTCTAGTGTGACAACAATTTGTTCAAACTTTTCTTCTCAGATTGTTCCAAGGCCACTCTCACCTATGGTCATCACCTCTCAGCATTCAGTAAGCCTCGAACCTTCCAATCAGAGTCCTGCCCCCACTTGATCCATCACTAACACGTGAGAGAGCCTGGTAGAAACTGCAAACTGGAAGAAATGACTATGATCTCCCTGAAGCTGGAGCAGGACCACATGAACTCTGCTGGGGCTTTTTCACAAGACTGGTAACATTTTATTGAAGATAAATTTTCAGATCATAAATATACTCACAGTAATAAATAAGATCAAAAAGAGTGTAACAAGTTAATAAACAGTCCTCTCACTGTCACTATACTAAGTGAAAGTTAATGGCCATGGGTTACTAAATAAATAAATAAATAAGCAAGCAAGCAAAAGAAAAAGAAAACTTACAAAAATATACTTAAGACTGACTACATGGTGACAGCAAGGCTCAGTGGCTACAAGGTAGTGAGGGAGAGCCACGTTTGGGATCCAGGGTCTCATTCTGAAGTGGAACCCTGAGATGAGGGGAAAGATGCACAGGATGCGATTCCCTTTCGTGCAGAACCTCTCATCTTCATGGTCCTGATGTGACTTACTCCCTTACCACAAAGAAACTAGACAGCGTACAAGACTGGGAAGCTATGTGTGAATGAATGATGTGAAGAACTTGGGTATACTTCTTATCTGCAAACGAATTATCCCAGAAAGATGTAGCAGTCAAGGTCTAAAGAGATGGCTCAGAGATTGAGAGCATTTGCTGCTCTTCCAGAGAATGGAGATTCAGTTCCCAAAATTCAAATGGTGACTTACAAATGTTCAAAACTCCAGGTTCAGGGGATCTGACACCCTCTTCTCGACTTCATTGGCACCAGGTATGCAAGTGATTAGTGCACATAGATATGTAAAAGCAGAACATTAGCACACATAAAAAAATCTTTAAAAAATAATTTAAAAATTTGAAGGTGTAAAACTGAAGGAACACAAATGTTCTATTTGTTAAGAATGAGTTGGGATGAGGGAACTGAACTAAAGTGTGAATTGTTTGGAAGTACAAACCAATGTCATGTGGTCATCATGTGGCCTTAAGCCTCTATGAGTGAGATAATTATAAACAATGTCACCAGCTCCATCCATTGTTTATCATTAGGGAACGATGTTTGAATGGTATTATCGTGGTGGTCATTTCTATTTACACCTTTACTTTTGTTCAGAATGTATTTGTGAAGAATCCTTTACAATCTGCTTTCCTGTTGCTGTGAAAAAATAAGCTGAAAAAAGCAACGTAAGGATGTACGCTCATAGGGTTCAGTCCCTCTTGGCCAGGAAGCAAAGGCAGCAGAAGCATGAACTAGCTGGTCATACTAGTCACAATCAGAAAACAGCTCTGCTTCTCCACTTACACAGTTTAGGACCCAGCCAGGGAATAGGGCCACCTACAGTGGGCAGTTCTCCTACCTCAGTAAATCCAGTCAAGATAATCTTACCTAGATGTGCTCAGAAACCCATCTCCCAGCTGACAGTAGATTCTTGAAGCTGACAATTATAGTAACCATCACAGACTAGAAGGTAAATATGTATTTAGCTATTTGGTATGTTTTTTCTTTTAAGTGCATAACCCTCAGTCTGGTCTTAATTTTAAAAGGAGGTAGTGAAAGAGGTAGGCTTTGGCTGAGAGATGTTTCCATGAAGTACTTGTTGGGCAAGCAAAGGATCTGAGTTCTAGCACCCACATAAAAAGCCATGTAGACTAGATGTGTCACCCTAGAGCTGGGGGTTGAGACAAGAGAATCAGGGTACTGCCGGGAGTCTAGCCAAAAAACAAACAAACTCTTGTTTCAGGACCAAAAAAAAAAAAAAAAAAAAAATCCATTTTTATGGAACCATAGAGGAAGTCACGTGTGTTGGCCTCTGCCCTCCAATGGTAGGCACTCTACATATATGCCCAAAAGAACTAAGTCTGCAGCTCAGTAGAGAAAGATACAAGCGAACCATTCCTAAAGCCCTGGACCCAGCCCTCAGTACCACAGAAGGAAAGGGAAAGAAAAAGAATGATGGACAGAGGAGGAGACAGCATGGATCAGGCCTGTGAGGAAGAAAGTTAGAATGTGAGGGAAAGACGGGCAAGTCATCCAATGTCTAATGACTTTAGTATACTAGAGAGCTTTGGAGTCAGCAATTCTTAACTTTCGAAGAAGCTTTTATGAGTCTTCTAAAACAAAGCCCTTCCTCAGGAACACCCGTTTCTTTACGGTTTGCTGTATTTAAAGAACTGCAGATCCCACTCTCGGACTCTTGGTAAGGATCCCACAGGCAGAGAGAGCAATTAACAGTCAATTAAGAGATTTATCATCGTTTCGGGCTCACTATCTTTTTCCCATAGACCAGTTAATTTGCCTGTTTCTTCTCTAATGTACACATTTTGTTGATTCATCTGTTGACCAAAATTTAGGTTAATTCTCTTCTAACTTTTAACTTTATTTGGGCCTTTAAAAAATTGATGTGAGTCTGGAGAGATGGCTCAGCAGTTAAGAGCACTGACTGCTCTTCCAGAGGTCCTGAGTTCAATTCCCAGCAACCACATAGTGGCTCACAACCATCTGTCATGGGATCCGATGCCCTCTTCTGGTGTCTGAAGACAGTGACAATGTACCCACATACATGAAATTAAAAAAAAAAAAATTGATGTTAAAAAATCCCTGCATATTTATAGTGTGATTATTCTGACAGATGCATATAGTATAAAAACTATTTAAATCAACCCACTTAGCATTCATCACCTTATCCACTACTTTTTTATGAGAATATTTAAATCTCTTTTCAAAATCTTAAAATATATATTATTGGGGTTGGGGATTTGGCTCAGTGGTAGAGCGCTTGCCTAGGAAGCGCAAGGCCCTGGGTTCGGTCCCCAGCTCCGGAAAAAAAAAAGAAAAAGGGGAAAAATATATATATATTATTATTCTGGTACACACTACGTAACACAGCTGAGTCATTTTTGTTTTTGAGCCAGGGTCTCTTTACATAGCCCCGACTATTCTGGAACATCCTATGTAGACCTGGGATTCAAGGTGTATGCTACCATGCCCACCCAACAGCTCAATCTTTAGGATATTGTATGATATTAAAGAAACTAGATGCGGAAGGACAAATGCTCTACCTCCTGCTTATGTGAGGTAATCAGAACAGGGATTCTTGGAGAAAGAAAGTAGAACAGAGGTTACCAGGGGGTGAGGACAGAGTGAATACAGAGCTAGTGCTTCATGGGTGCAGGGTTCCTACATAAGTTTATGGTAGGTTCTAGAAATGGGGGTGGGGGCACCGAGACACCACAACACAAAGAGAAAAAAAAAATGATCTCTCCTGATCTACCACCATGGCTGAAATTCTAGCAAAGGCTACTGCTATTCAACTAAGACTGAGAGAATGAGAAGAACCACACGTCTACTCTTTTACTGGGCAGCTGTGACTCAGCACTTTCCTTGGCTTTAACCCAGTGACTACCCAGAGGAATTCACTAAGGCAGAGGGACCTGCAGAAAGTGCTCATGCTCTCACCATGGGCCTCTAACTTCATCTCTCAGGTGATATCCCCTTACCTTCCCCTGTAAGAAGAATCATTAGTGACCTTCCGTTTTAAAGTAAGTAAAAATCTCCAAGAATAATTACATTCCAAACATCAATTGTGCTGCAATAACTGGCTTGTGACACCCTGGTTCAAACATATAATGGCACTGTTGCAATCATCTTAGTTCCCCATTTGGAAGGCAAGCAGTCGGTAAGAAACTACACTTCCCGGCACACACTCGGCTGTAACATCAACGCTGGAGGAACTGCCTTTGAAAACAGCAACAGTTATTCTGAGTTAATTGTTTCAATTTTAAGAACAATGGAGCCCTCCGTGAAACCACGAGGCAAGCGACCAAATGAAACTGATCAGTGGCCAGACAGAAGGTAAGCATGGAGGAACAGAATAGACTACATTCTGCAATGTGAGAGCTCAGGTGTCCAAAGCTTATCCAAGATGAAGGGTGCCCCTCCTTTCTACTGCAAAGCTGTCTGCAAAGACGGTTCTGCCCGGCTTGACTGGGAAAGTTATAAGCCTAGCAAATGAGACAAACAACAGCAACAAAAAAAAGAGTTCAGCTTATATAACTGTAAGCTGTAATTCTAAGCCCTCTTCCTGGTCCTTCCTGATCACCTTGTTCACACGTGACTAATAATGACATGGAAATCCAACTAAATGAAGTCTGACTTGAGCAAAGGATAAGATCTGAGAATCTGGAAATATTGCCACAGTTTACAAGGACCCCTCAATAGTAAAGAACAGGTTTTGGCTCATATATGATAGAAAAATGATGATCATAAAAACTAGTAAAAATATACTAAGCAAGAAAATATTCCAATGAAGAAGCATTGACTACTCTAAAGCATTTATTCCTTTATTTATAAAGAAAAAAATACCCTTCAATGTTTTGACTACTAGTCTTCCTCCAAAGGAGTCTTTAAAGAAACACAGTACTGAACTCAAAGACAAACAGGATTTCCTACTACATATTTCTACAACGATGTAATTGCTTTTAACTGCACTCACAAGAAACAACTTCTCTTAACTTTATTCACAGAAATTGTATTCAAACCAAAATCCAACTTTTATCATATTTTATATGCAATTATAACACCTATCTATTAATTTCTAATTATCTTGCTCATGTTTTGAAGACATAACAGGAAAAAAATGACACAGTAAAACTGTTTCTTCCTTTACTCAGTCATATACACTAGTAACATTACACTACCTCGATAGACAAGATGTCATTAACGCAATAAAATACAAGTGGCAAGAAGCAGTAAAAAAAGAGACAAGAGAAAGAAAAATGGTAACATGACTCACGCTGGTCTCTTACAATGAAGCAGTTAACAGGAGCAAGCTCACAGCCCTCTGGCTGTGCGGCCGAGGTGCACAGGCAGGCAGTGGGCTGTACTACTCTGAAATGTGGGGTGGGGCTACTGACGAGAAAGGACTGGGAATGGACACTTACTCAGTCAGGAGCTGGTGAAGCTTGTGATAACCTCGCTCCAGTGCCAGGCTTACAGGCGTTGCCCCTTCCTTGTTGTGGATGCTGAGAGCTCCACGGCCACCTGGCTTCTGTAACAGGAACCATGTCAACCGCAGCAGTCCAAGCCGCACAGCAAAATGCATGAGGGTTTCCCGAGGGCCACCATCTGTGAATGGGGAAGAACATGATAATAAAGACATGTAACAACTATCACCAACAAAGACCAAAACCCCACCACAGAAAAAGACCAGTCTAGGCAGACATCAATGCCTTCAAGTATCTAGCATTTTTCTTGAAGGTCATCTGTACCACGCAGCAAACAACTTTATTCCAGGTAAAAATCATCTTTCGAGTAAAGACAAGAATAAAGCTAGAAAGAAAAAAAAATGTGATACAAAATCTTCAACAGGAGACAAATACCCACACAGAGAGCCAAGCCATTTCTGTGCTTTTTCAGAGAGGCTGATACAGGTGACTCCACTATGCTCCTGCCATTAGAAAGGACAATAATAGAAGTAAGTAAATGCAGTTCCTTCCATCTAATGGAAATCTCAGGTGAACAGTTGTCAGGAATCAGATGGGTCTATCCTGAAGGGTATAATTACCTTTTAAAGAACGCTCAGACAGGAATTGGCTAGTTAAACACTACAAACAGGTTAGACTTGTTAAGTATACACAGGTCTTTAGTCCCTCACACTAAGGGCATATCAAATTGCTGGCACTACCAGCCTTGTGTTTGCTTAATGAGAAAACAAAATGAATCTTCAGGTACAATGGGATGAACTGTAAGTCTACACTAATAACTTCAGGAGAGAAAACATGTGCTTGGGTTTATTTCACTAGAAATGAAGGATTCCTCTTGGCATACTGAGTCACTAAGTGTGTGGGTGGGATGAGAAAAAGGCTTCAGATCAGGCAAAAGTGGATCCAGGCCTGGCCTTAACCGTAGGGTGGTTAGGCATGGTTCATTTGCTTCTCAGAGCTTCACTTTCATATCCCTGGAGCAAGCCACCACCACCTCGCTGAGAGCTGTTGTAACAGAGAAGGGTAGGTGAAATGCTAGACTGCGCCTGGCTGTAGGGTTCTCCTCCCTTTCCCTGCCTCTGGCCCTGTTCTTGGACTTCAGAATTTGTGCTAACTCCACACTTTTCCTAGCTCATCCTCTTATGTGATTGGTTGGTCTAGGTGCTAGGGTCAAAGCATTCTAGACTTCTTGGATGAACTCAGCGTTTTCCTTTTGTCTGAAATCTTCAGATGCTTCTCTATGTGAATATCACAACGGGGGTGAACAATGAAGTGTAATTTTTTTATAAACAATTTTTTGAAAAGCAATTTAGTTTCTTTGGGGCTGGGGTACTTTTCAAGGGAGTGCAGTGCTTTAGAGAAGAGGGAGCCGGAGTTGCAGGCAGCTCTGAGCCACTTACTTGAGTGCTGGGAATTTAACTCAGGTCCTCTACGAGCTATTAACCACTGAGATATCTGTCCAGGCACAAATGCACTGTTTCCTAAGGTCACGTATTACCCCTGACCAACATAAATTTCATTAAAAGTAAACGGTCTTCCATATTTTTTCTCTACCAAATCCTATTTATCCATGGATTAACTCAGGATTTGTTGTGTGTTCAAGCAGGGACAGAGACTGAAACCAATGCTTCAGGGAGGGGAAGGGGGGTATGGAGGTGGGGCAGGCAGGGGAGCAGGGAAACAGCTCCAAACACCATGCTTGCTGATCAAACATGGAGCCTGGGTTTAATACTCAGGGCTCTAAGAACTAAACCCTACTCCCACAAGAAGCCAGAAAAAATAATGTGCGTGACAAAATAATGTTTCCAAGCATAAATTTTAATAAACACAGCCTCTGAGGAAGTGCCAAGGCTAGAGAAAAGGCAGAAAAAACTCATCAGGATTAAATACTTCTGACTTGTGCTCTATGCCTCTCACAAACATCCTGACAACCTTATCAAAACACCAAAGTGCTAAGCACTTACAGACCAGGAAATATGTGGGTATTTTTTTCAGAGCTGGCTAATTCCAGCCTTATCAGGTAATATGTTCTTAAAGTAGTTTCCTTTCCAGCCTCCACTCTTTCAAGTGCCTTTGTTCTGAGTCACCATAAGGTGAGTTCCCATAAAGCCCAACACTTACATCATGGCTGTTTTCAGTCCCACTCCCCATTTTCTATTATCATTTAAAATACATGACATTCGAAAGAACTATGCAATCACCAGATACTCAACAACTGAAGTCCTACAATAAATATTCTACCAATGTATTTGCTTTTACCAACTTTCTTTCTTCCAGATATTTATTCAAAGGAAGCTGAAGGCATCAGACTAACTTGATAGGTACTACCGACTAGAATTCAATACTGGAATTAAATGACTAAGATACAGGAAAATACAAGTATAACATTTGATAATTTTTTTGAGACAAAGTCTCACTATGAAGTTCTGCCTGTCCTAGAACTCACTATAAAGACCAGGCTGGCCTTGAAACTCAGAGAGATCCACCTGCCTCTGCTTCCTGAGTGCTGGGATTAAAGGCGTGCACCACCACCTTCAGCCCATTTGGTACCTGGATTATCAAGCTGCCAGCAAGCTGTAGGACATTATGAAATCAAACAAAGTTCCTTTGTGCCCTTTTCTGGTCAGGGCTTCATTACTACAGCCAACCTTTTCATGGTTTGAATTTTTCATGGTTTTTGCCTATTTGAAAAGTCCATATAAATGACATGCTACAGTAAATGTCTTTGTATAAGGTTAGTTTCATCTTTCTTGAGATTTTTGATAAGCTGTCAAGTGGTGTGCCATTTTGCTATTAGTAGAGCCACTTCATTCTTTTTCTATTCTTTTTTGTATTTTAGCGCATTTTCACACAAGTCATGTGAATTAGATTTAAAAAGGAGGCAGTAAAGGGGAAAGATGGGAATGTAGGTGGAATTTTACCCAGGCTGCTTTGCTCTCACAGCATGGAGAGCATTAACCTCTACCTCCCAGACAGCTCCTCCTTCTCTCCTCTCGGGCTCCATAATTCACAATCAATTTCCATTTGCTGGGGTTCCTTAGCCCATGATTCTCAGTGTTTTTCTTCTGTATTCAGGGAGTTATTAAAGGTGCTTGTGGGCATGGTGACCAGGGAGCTCCCAGGATCTGTCTCCACCCCCCAGCACTGATGTAAAAGGTGGAAGGTACCACACTTGGCTTTTTACGGGGTGCCAGGATCCAAACTCTGACTGCCTGCTTGTACAGCAACACCTTAACCCCAGCTTTGCTTTCAGGTTGCCAGCTAGATTTCCTACATTCTCATTTGGGTCCTTCTCACAAAGGGATTTAACTGTATCAAGGGAAGCAGAATGTTCGTGTATGTTCCCAACAACTTCCTTTTCATCTTTGTCCTCCTGGTTGTTTCTCTTGGCAGGTACATTTAGGGCCCCAAAGTGTTATTTCATAAGACCTGTTTTGGTTGTGTTTCTTTTTGTCCATTCTCTTAGTTATTTCTCTTAAAGTTGTGACCAAAATACCTGACAAAAACAACTAAGGAAGGAAGACTTTATTTTGCTCTTGGTATCAGAAATTTCATCCAAGCACAGTAGTGGAAACAGCAGTGTGAGGATGTGGCCAAAGCTTATTCACATGGCGCCACACAGAGCAGCAGTTAGACCTGGGCTGGAACCAGGAGTAGTTGTCGCCAACAACCCGCCCTTAGTGATCTCTCTTACCAGCAAGGCCCAATCTCCTAAAGGTTCCATAACCTTAAAAATATCATTCAAAAAAAAATGCACATCAGTCTAGATTCAAACAGTAACAACCACACTTGAATGCAAAGGTCTATCGTGGCTTGGTTAAACCACAGAAGAGGAGAGTGAGGTCTGGAAGTTCCAACTGCTCTCTGCTTTCATGCTAGACGTACGTTCAGAGCTGCACAGAGCTGCAAGAAAGCTGATGTACCCAGAAGGCATTCAACCACAAGGGGTCTGTTGGAAGATTTTAATCTTTTTCAAGTTATATTTCCTGAATAAACGGCTGTGAGAGTCTCTGGATGGCATAATAATCAAGGACTGTATGTACTGTTCCATCCCATCAATGACCCACCCCCCTCCCCCCAAGCACGCCTCATAGCACTGTTTAAACCTGTAGCTGTGAGATTCCAAAGTCACCACCCTGTCCACTCTGGCCTATAAATAAATCTGCAGAACCGCAAGAAGCAGTAATCTTTACACTGCGGAGGAATGGAAACACCCTTAACAGGCAGGAAAGGGCTCCGAAGAAGAATGAGAAGAACTATGCCGATCAATAACAAGGCCTTGCAGGCAGCAATCCTTTAGGGTTTAAGCCTTGCTGCTGGGAGGTAGGTACTGTCTGTTGCAGGACTCCACAGTTATCTATCCTTTGCAAGGCAGGAAAAATCCAAAGCGATCTTTCTCTCAGTTTCTTCTTTTCTTCTTTAGTAAAGAAGACAGCTAGAAAAATAGGTAAAGACTAGTATAACAAGGACGGACTGTGTATAGAAAGCTATCAAACACCCTGAAAGGGCTGTGGGAACTAAATCACCACATGATTAGGTTGAATATACTAACCAAAGTCAACCATGAGAGTGCAGTGCCTGTGCTTAGGGAATCCTTAAGTCTGTCATCATTCCCACTACCAAAACTGTGGGTATGGCTGTCACTCTCAAAGACACTTATAACTAATTATCAAGATGGACATATTCACTAGGATGTGTTTCTCTTTGTTTTATGCACAGCAAATGTTTAATGGGCCCATTCTATGCTGAGAGTGAAACTGATTGCTACTGTACAATGGTCTTCCAGGAGAAACCACTCAACTTACCACTCTTCCTAACCACAGTTAGAGACACTGAAGAACTCAGGTAACTAATTAAGACTTGAAAATTCGGGGGGAAAAAAGGAAAGAATGTCTGTGCTGCACAACTCACCTTTCCCCCAGATGACCCTGCATTACCTGCACTCAAGGGAGCCTGTTGCAAAAATCATAGTGTGGAGACTTCCTTATGTAAACTCGAGATCAAAGAACGTGTGGAAGAAATAAATAGACAAGCACTGCAGAGGTGGCTCAGTGGTTAAGAGCACTTGCTGCTCCTGCAGAGAACCCAGGTTCAGTTGTCAGCACCCATAGGGCAGCACCTGTATCTCCAATTCCAGAGGATCTGATGCCCTTTTCTGGCCATGGTGGACTCCAGGCACACATACGGTACAAAGATCACACCCAAGCAAAATAGCTAACTCATAAAATAAAAATAAACGAAACACAGCTCAGTATCAATGTGCTTGCCTTTAATACTAGCACTGCGGAGGCAGGAGCATGTGGATCTCTATGGATTCTAGTCTAAGCTAGTCTGATCTATATAATAAGTTTTAGGACAGTCAGGACTATATAGTAAGGTGCTGTCTCAAATGAATGGATGAGCAAATAAATAACACAATCTTTTAAAGGATGAGAAACAATTTTCTCCTTGCTCCAAAGTTAGGACTATCTTCAGCAAAAGTTAGAGCAGAACAGAGCAATCTTTGCAGACTCCTCCTCTTAGGGCTGACCTGTTTTATGCTTCACAAGGGTTGTTACTGACCTGCAAGGGCTTATCAATGTTTTGTACCTTGAAAAGATGATGAACTCGTTGTCATGGTATATTTAAACTAGCATGCAAACTAGTACACACAATCAGGCTATACTTCTGTCCATTTTCTTGGTGAAATAATTAAGCAATAATGTAATGTTTTCCACAAACTGTCATAATGAAACGAGGATATAACTCCAGTTCCTTGTTTTTTACATTAAAAAAAAAAAAAAAAAAAAAAAAAAAAAAAAACCCACAAGCTAAGCCAGGGCTTAACTTCATGCTCATGCCTGACATTCAGGAGGGCTGTGAAATCTGCTACATGTGAATGTTTGTTTATGAGTAGGTAGCTATAAGCATTTTTTTTCCTGAGGAGAAATAGGAACTAATTTCAAAGGAGTCACTGATCTGGGGTGAGAGTTAGGGTGAAGAGCACTGCACCTCAACAATTAACGGAAGGATTACCAAAAACAATTCATGCCTCCCTTGTACAGTATTAGAAGTACTACTCTGGAAGGAAATTCAACAGCAAGTGACGCTCTGATATAAGTAGATGTCCTGTCTACCTGTTTCACTCTAGAAATATGTTATCGAGCATGCTTGATACCTCTTTCTTTTAAAATACATTTCCTAACTATATAAAATGACTGGCGTAAACAGATTATTCCACTGGATTTATTCTTTAAGAGCAAAGAAAAGTTCTTGATTTATAGTCATCTGTCCTGATATCAGCCAATGTTCCTAGATTGTTATACACACCTAAGCAAACTATTTACACTACAGACTGACTGAGAGCACTCACAATCTGATTCATGACTCCAGCCATTAACGTACATACTTTTTAAAATTAAGTATCCTTATGAGTTTTACCAAGTCAGATGATTTAGTACACAAAAGCATTTGTCATCAAGTTTGACAATCACAGCTATACTTCACAAACTCATGTAATAAAGAGAATTAATTTCCTGCAGGATGCCCTGAATCTACCTGTGTGCTGTGGCATGTATATACATGTGTACATACACCAAATAAAATAAATATAATAAATATTTTGCCTCGTAAAGTTTACATTTAACTGGTGCAGTGAACTCTGAGTTTTAGTTACTATTTAAAATGCATGTATACAATGAAATTCACTCTGGGGAGATAGAGTGAATTCTGAGTTTTACCAACCAAGATTGGTAGATTGGGGTCCTGTAAGCTACCACTAAAACAGGTTGCAGAATAATTCCAATATCCACAAAGAATTCTCTGATGATAAGACTATAAAGTCAGAACTTTTGCCGACTTACAGTTTACCACGATTAATGACTCTTAAAATTAATCAGAGAGTTAATTAATTAGGTTTTTCTTTTTTTTATTGGATATGTTTTATTTACATTTCAAATGATATCCCCTTTCCCAGTTTCCCATCTATAATCCCCCTATCCTATCCCCTCCTTCTTCTATGAGTGTGTTCCCTCACCCAACCACCTGCCTCCCTGTTCTGACATTCCCCTAAATTGGGGGGGCGGGGGGTGTCCCAACAAGGTGATCATCTGCTAAATATGCAGCTGGAGCCATGGGTCTGTCCATTTGTACACTTTGGGTAGTGGTTTAGTCTCGGGGAGCTCTGATTAGTTGGTATTGTTCTTATGGGGCTGTAAGCCCCTTCTGCCCCTGCAATCTTTTCTCTAATTCTTCCAATGGAGACAATATTCTAAGTTCAATAGTTGGCTGCAAGCATTCAGTTCTGTATTTTCATGTTCTGGAAGAACCTCTCAGGAGAAAGCTATATCAGGCTTCTGTCAGCATGCATTTCTGGGCATCAGCAACACTGTCTGGGTTTGGTGGCTGTATGTATATGGATTGGATCCCCAGGTAGCACAGGCGGTGAATGGCCATTCCTTCAGTCTCTGTCTGCTCTAAACTTGGTCTCTATTTGTTCTCCTATGAATATTTTATTTTCCCCTTTTAAGAAGGACTGAAGCATCCGCACTTTGGTTGTCCTCCTTCTTGAGCTTCATGTGTTCTGTGGAATGTATCTTGGGTAATATGAGCTTTTAGGCTAATATCCACTTATCAGTGAGGGCATACAATGTATATTATTTTGTGATTGGGATACCTCACTCAGGATATTTTCTAGTTCCATCCATTTGCCTATGAATTTCATGAAGTCATTGTTTTTTTTGTTTTTTTGTTTTTTTTGGTTCTTTTTTTCAGAGCTGGGGACCAAACCCAGGGCCTTGCGCTTCCTAGGTAAGCGCTCTACCACTGAGCTAAATCCCCAGCCCCGAAGTCATTGTTTTTAATAGTTCAGTAGTACTCCATTGTATAGATGTTCCATATTTTCTATATCCATTCCTGTGTTGAAGGGCATCTGGGTTCTTTCCAGCTTCTGGCTATTATAAATAAGGCTGCTATAAGCACAATGGAACATGTGTCCTTGGAGCATCTTTTAGGTATATGCCCAGGAGTGGTATAGCTGGGTCCTCAGGTAGCACTATGTCCAATTTTCTAAGGAACCTCCAGACTGATTTCTAGAGTGTTGTACCAGCTTGCAATCCCACCAACAATGGAGGAGTGGCTTCATTTTCTCCACATCCTTGCCAGCATCTGTTGTCACCTGAATTTTTGATCTTAGCCATTCTGACTGGTGTAAGGTGGAATCTCAGGGTTGTTTTGATTTGAATTCCCCTGATGACTAAGGATCTTGACCATTTCTTTAGCTCCTTCTCAGCCATTCATTATTCCTCAGCTGAAAATTCTTCGTTTAGCACTACACCACATTTGTAAATAGGGTTATATGATTCTCTGGAGTCTAACTTGAGTTCTTTGTATATATTAGATATTAGCACTCTATCTGATATAGGATTGGTAAAGATCTTTTCCAAATCTGTTGGATACAGTTTTGTCCTAATGACAGTGTCCTTTGCCTTACAGAAGCCTTACAATTTCATGAGGTCCCATTTGGTGATTAGATCTTAGAGCTTAAGACATTGGTGTTCTGATCAGGTAATGTTCCCCAGTGCCCATGTGTTTGAAGCTCTTCTTCATTTTCCTTCTATTAGTTTGAGTGTATCTAGTTTTCTCTGGAGGTCTCTGGTCCTCTTGGATTTGAGCTTTGTACAGGGTGATAAGAATGAATCGATTTGCATTCTTCTACATGTTGACCTCCAGTTGAACCAGCACCATTTGTTAAAAATGCTATCTTTCTTCGACTGGATAGTTTTAGCTCCTTTGTCAAACATCAAGTGACCATAGGTGTGTGGGTTCATTTCTGGGTCTTCAATTCTATTCCACTGACCTACCTGTCTGTCTCTGTGCCAATACCATACAGTTTTTATCACTATTGCTCTGTAATACAGCTTGAGGTCAGGGATGGTGATTCCCCCAGAAGTTCTTTTATGGTTAAGAATAGTTTTCACTCTCCTGGATTTTTGTTATTCCAAATGAATTTGCAAATTGCTCTTTCTAATTCTATGAAGAACTGAGTTGGAATTTTGATGGGGATTACATTAAATCTGAAGATTACTGCTGGTAAGATGGCCATTTTTACAATATTGATCCTGCCAATTCATGAGCATGAGAGATTGTTCCGTCTTCTGAAATCTTCTTCAATTTCTTTCTTCAAAGACGTGAAGTTCTTGTCATACAGATCTTTCATTTGCTAAGTTAGAGTTACATCAAGTTATTTTATATTACTATTGGCTATTGTAAAGGGTGTCATTTTCCTAATTTCTTTCTCAGCCTGTTTATCCTTTGAGTAGAGGAAGGCTACTGATTTGTTTGAGTTAATTTTATACCCAGTCACTTTGCTGAAGCTGTTTATAAGGTTTCATATATCTCTGGTGGAACTTTTGGGGTCACTTAAGTATACTACCATATCATCTGCAAATAATATTTTTACTTCTTCCTTTCCAATTTGCATACCTTTGACCTCCTTTTGTTATCTGATTGTTCTGGTTATGATTTCGAGTACTATACTGAATAAGTAGGGAGAGAGTGGGCAGCCTTGTCTAGTCCCTAATTTTAGTGGGACTGCTTCAAGTTTCTCTCCATTTAGTTTGATGTTGGCTACTGGTTTGGTGTATATTGCTTTTACTATGTTTAGATATGGGCCTTGAATTCCTGATCTTTCCAAGACTTTTAACATGAAGGGGTGTTGAATTTTGTCAAATGCTTTCTCAGCATCTAATGAAATGATCATGTGCTTTTTTTGTCTTTGAGTTTGTTTACATAGTGGATTACATTGATGGATTTCCATATATTGAACCATCCCTGCATGTCTGGGATGAAGCCTACTTGATCATGATGGATGATGTTTTGATGTGTTATTGGATTCGGCTTGTGAGAATTTTATTCAGTATTTTTTGCATCAATATTCATAAGGAAAATTACCCTGAAGTTCTCTTTCTTTGTTGGGTCTTTTTTTTTTTTTTTTTTTTTTTTTTCGGGGCTGGGGACAGAACCCAGGGCTTTGCGCTTGCTACACTGAGCTAAATCCCCAACCCCCTTTGTTGGGTCTTTGTGTGGTTTATGTATAAGAGTAATTGTGGCTTCATAGAAGGAATTGGGTAGTATTTCTTCTGTTTCTATTTTGTAAAATAGCTTGGACAGTACTAGTATGAGGTCTTCTATGAAGGTCTGATAGAATTCTGCACTAAACCCATCTAGTCCTGGTCTTGTTTTTTTGGGAGACTTTTAATAACTGCTTCTATTTCTTCAGGAATTATGAGACTGTTTTCGACGGTTTATCTGATCCTGATTTACCTTTGGTACCTGTATCTGTCTAGAAAACAGTCCATTTCATCCATATTTTCCAGTTTTGTTGAATATAGGATTTCGTAGTAGAATCTGATGATTTTTTGAGTTTCCTCAGATTTTGTTGTTACACATTCCCCTCCCCCCCTTTTTTTCCCCTGATTTCCTTAATTTGGATACTCTTTCTGTGCCCTCTGGTTAGTCTGGCCAAGGGTTTCTCTATCTTGTTGATTTTCTCAAAGAACCAGCTCCTGGTTTTGTTGATTCTTTGTATAGTTAGTTAGTTACTTTTGTTTCTACTTGGTTGATTTTTTTCCCTGCAGGCTACTCCTCTTGGGTGTATTTGCTTCTTTTAGTTCTAGAACCTAAAAGGTGTGCTGTCAAGCTGCTAATGTATGTTCTCTCCAGTTTCTCTTTGGAGGAACTCAGAGATGTGAGTTTTCTTCTTAGCACTGCTTTCATAGTGTCCCATAAGTTTGGGTATGTTGTGCCTTCATTTTCATTAAATTCTAAAACATTTTTAATTTATTTTTTTATTTCTTCCTTGACCAAGTCATCATTGAGTAAAGCGTTGTTCAACTTCCATGTGTATGTGGGCTTTCTGTCATCTTTGTTGTTCTTGAAGACCAGCCTTAGCCCGTGGTGATCTGATAGGATGCATGGAATTATTTCAATCTTCTTGTATCTGTTGATGCTTGTTTTCTGATTGATTATATGGTCAATTTTGGAGAAGGTATTTTGAGGTGCTGAGACAAAGGTATATTCTTTTGTTTTAGGATGAAATTTTCTATATATGTTTGTTAAATCCTTTTGTTTCCTAACTTTTGCTAGTTTCTCTGTCTCTGTTTAGTTTCTGTTTCCATGATCTGTCTCTTGAGGACAATAGGGTATTGAAGCCTCCCACTATTTTTTGTGAGGTACATTGTGTGCTTTGAGGTTTAGTAAGGTTTCTTATATGAATGTAGGTTCCCTTGCATTTGGAGCATAGATATTCAGGAATGAGAGTTCATCTTGGTGGATTTTTTTTCTTGGACAAATATGAAGTGTCTTTCCTTATCTTTTTTTGTTAGCTTTTGGTTGAAAGTCAATTTTATTGGATATCAGAATGGCTACTCCAGCTTGTTTCTTGGGACCATTGCATTGGAAAATTGTTTTCTAGTCTTTTACTCCGAGGTAATCACTGTCTTTGTCACTGAGGTGTGTTTCCTGTATGCAGCAAAATGCTGGGTCCTCTTTAAGTATCCAGTCTGTTAGTCTATGCCTTTTTATTGGGGAATTGAGTCCATTGATGTTAAGAGATATTAAGGAATAGTGATCGCTATTTCCTGTTACTTTTGTTGTTAGAGGTGGAATTATGTTTGTGTGGCTCTCTTCTTTTGGGTTAGTTCAAATTAGATTACTTTCTTCCCTTTTCTAGGATGTAGTTTCCCTCCTTGTGTTGGAGTTTTCCATCTATTATCCTTTGAATGGCTGAATTTGTGGAAAGACATTGTGTAAATTTGGTTTTGTCATGGAATATCTTCGTTTCTCCATCTATGGTAATTGAGAGTTTTGCTGGGAATAGTAGCCTGGGCATTTATGTTCGCCTAGGGTCTGTATGACATCTACCCAGGATCTTCTGGCTTTCGTAGTCTCTGGTGAGAAATCTGGTGTAATTCTCATAGGTTTGCCTTTATATGTTACTTGACCTTTTTCCCTTACTGCTTTTAATATTCTCCTTTGTTTTGTGTATTTGGTACAATCTATTTGGAGTTATGTAGGCTTCTTGTATGTTTATGGCCATCTCTTTCTTTAGGTCAGAGAAGTTTTCTTCCATAATTTTGTTGAAGATATTTAGTGGCCCTTTAAGTTGGTGGTAATCTTTGCTCTCTTCTATACCTATCATCCTTAGGTTTAATCTTCCTATTGTGTCCTGGATTTCCAGGATGATTTGGGTTAGGAGTTTTTTGTGTTTTATATTTTCTTTGATAGTTGTGTCATTGTTTCCTATGGTATCTTTTATCTCGTGTATTCTGTTGGTGATGCTTGCATCTATGACTCCTAATCTCTTTCCTAGGTTTTCTATCTCCAGGGTTGTCCCCTTTGTGATTTCTTTATTGTTTCTATTTCCATTTTTAAATCCTGGACATTTTTTAAATTCCTTCACCTGTTTGGTTGTGTTTTCCTATAATTCTTTAAGGGATTTTTGTGCTTTCTCTTTAAGGTTTTCTACTTGTTTACCTGTGTAGTCCTGTATTTCTTTAAGGGAGTTATTTATGTCCTTCTTAAAGTGCTCTATCATCATCATGAGATGTGGTTTTAAATCTAAATCTGGTTTTTCCAGTGTCTTGAGATACCCAGTATTTGCTTTGGTAGGAGGGGACCTGATGATGCCAAGTAGTCTTGGTTTCTGTTGCTTAGATTCCTGCACTTGTCTCTTGCCATGTAGTTGTCTCTGGTATTAGCTGGTCTTGCTGTCTCTACAATGGCTTGACCCTCCTGTTAGCTTGTGTGCCAGTACTCCTTGAGACTGGCTTTCTCCCAGTAGAATCTGGGTACAAAGAGCTGTGTCACAGGGTCAGCTTCGGGCGCAGGTGGAAACCAGAAGGATCCGTCTCAGATTCCTCCTGGGTTGCTGTGTCCAGAGGGCTCTAGTCGGGTCCCTCTTAGGCCAGTAATATGAGCAGAAGTGGTGGTCTCTCCTGAGCTCTCAGGATTGTCCGCACTTCTGAGAGTCCAGTTCTCTCCCCCATGGAATTTGGGTACAGAGAGCTGTGGGACCTGGTTAGCTCTAGGTGCAGGCAGAAACCAGAGGGATCCTGTCCCAGAGTGTTCCTGCATTCCTGTGTCCAGAGGGCTTCTGGCAGGTCCCTTGGGACAGAAGTGGTGGTCTTACCTCTGCTCTCTGGTGTGTCAGAGCTCCTAATTAGGTTTATCAAGACAGGGTTTCTCTGTGTAGCCCTGGCTATCCTTGAAGTCCCTGAGATTTGCCTGCCTCTGCCCCTGCACCCTGCATACCTGAGATTTAAGGTATGAACCATCACTGACCAGCAAAATTTATGTTTATTTTAATAACTTTTTCAAATATATAAATGGAACTATATATTATATAATCTTTGGAAACTGAGTCTAAGCACAAAGCAATCAAAGTACATCCAAGCCGTCATATATGTATCAACATTATGTTCCTTTTCAATAGCTGAGTGATATTCAATTATATGGCTGTATCACAATTTGTTGGTATGCTCACAAGAGCTCACTCAGATGTGAGCTGTTTCTATTTTTTGGTGGTGCATGATCAAGCTGCTGTAGGCACATTTGTATATAGGCATTTTGGTTAGAATATGCTTTCATTTTTTCATTTTTCTAGGGTAAATACCCATCAGTGGGATGCTAAGTGATATAAGAAACTACCTAACATCTTCAAAGCATAGGCAGTATGCGAGATATTATTCTGCATCCATGTCTGAACTTCATAGTTTTAATTTTTAGGTGCTTGTGTCAATCACTCTTGGTACTATGACAAAATTTGGGCCATTCAAACAGTTGGAAAAAAAAGTGATTCCCATTTTTCCCCCTCAGATATCCCATGAACATGCTATATAGCAGAAGATAACCTTGACCTCCTGCTTCTCCTATATCTACCTGCTATGGACTGGAATTACATGTGTGCTTCACCACACCCAATTTATGAGGTGCTCCAGATTTATCCAAGTCTTCATTCATGTTATGCAAGCACTCTACTAACTGGGCCACATCTCTTTTGGCTTGTGGTTTCAGTTTGTGAACTGGTTCCACTGCTTATGGGCCTACTGTGAAGCAATAAATCATGGCAGACCAGCATAGTGGAACAAAGCTGCCTACCTACCTCATGGTGATCAGAAAGCAGAAAGGGAAAAAGCCAGGAATATCATATACTACTAGTGCATCCTCCGTGATTGAATTCCTTCATCCAAGCCTACCTCCTGATCCTTCAATCACGAACTCATCCATGGATTAATCAACTAATGAGGCTCTTACCCCATGATCCAATTATCTATCTCTTAATAACACTATTAACTAGATCCCAAGCCCCAAAATGTGCCTTTGGAACACTTCATATCCAAACCATTATACTCACTGTTACAGGTATATAATGGGATCATCTTGTGGTTCTGTATTTTCCTAAAAGTCTTTAAATTAGCCTTTTCTAGTAAAAGTACACAATGAATTAAAGCTTGCCAGTTTCCTCGGATCAAAGACTAGGAAGGAACAGACTAGAGAAATGACTCAGTAGTTGACAGCTCTTACTGGAGCTGACAGGACCAGAGTTCAATCCCCCATACTCATGCTGGGAAGTTCACAAAACCTACAGTAATACATATATATACCCGGGGATAAGAGGGGCTATTTAAAAACAAAAAGACATGTAGCCCGAGGCACAGAGCTTCTGACCTTTGCTTCTCTAACTATTCTTTTATACTATGAGAACATGATCAAACTAAGTCCTGTGCTCTCTTTAAGACAGAATAAAAGTATAAAAGTAATTGTTCCCACAGTGACACAAAAATGGCAGGATCTATTAGGAACAATCAGGACCCATCAGTAAGTACTCTGAACAGGTATTAAGTCTGTAAATGTCACATATTTAGAGGCTAATGTTTTGGCAGTGCTAAGATAATGTGTGTGCTATGTAAGATATTTATACATTTTACTCAATTTTATTTTCTCTAAGGATAGAAACAGGACGTTATTTATGAATCCGGAATATTTTACTAAAATAGACATATTTGTAATTATGATATTTAGATATCACTTGCTATAAGAGCAATTATATGAAATCCTTGTCTAATTAGAGGGATTTAATGTGTTGATTATAACAGGATTTTTAGTGCAATCCTTTACATGGAGTCATAGAACCAATACCACAGAATAAAGAATTGCTGAGTGTCTCAAGGTTATCTAGAGCTCATGCTTCCCTGACACATTCCTCTACTACTTCTTCTAACAACTCCACAGAAATTTTACAGAACCTCACATACAGTAACCAAAACCCCTGTATTTATAATTCTGTGAATAAATAGCAAAAAATTACTCTGCTATTCTCATGAAGCGTAAATCACCTGTCCTGCTTGAGCAGTCAATCTAGATGCATAGAGATTACTTATGCTACTTAGGCTATGGCCCTGGGAGAAGAAAACACTCTGTGCAGAAAATCTAGTTTACTCAGTCACAGAGGAGGCTTGAGACACAGTGGTTGTTTAAAGGGGAAAGCAGAGGCATCCCAAGGCAGTTTGTAAGTCTGTGAACTCTCACCATGCAATGTGTGATCCGTCCCTAACACATTCCACTCTTCAGGCAGCTTCAGGTGTCTGAATGCCAGTGCGACCTTCTCATCCAGAGAGTTCACATCTCCAGAAGGGGGTCCTGATCGATCAAGGAACCGTGTGAAGTTCAGGGCCTGCTGATTTCCAGCACTGGTTGCCAGGAACTGAGCTGCATCATATGCCTCATCCTGGACAAAACGGAAGTCTTCTTCAGCGACTACAAACACAGGAAGGCCCTCTTTGGAAGCACAGAGCAGCACCTTCACCGTCTCACAGCAGTCATGACCTAAACAAAGCACAGGCAGCAAAGAAAATTGAATACACTGATGAAAGAACCCGAGTGGGTCCTTTTGGCTTTTTTAATGGCACATAAGATTTCTCCTTCTAAAAGAACACTTTTCCTCTCCCAACTCCTTAAAATTCTATTTTTGTTTTTTTTATTGTATTTGCAAATATGAGTGATATCTTTAAAAACCGGCTAGCAAATAAGAACTCCAGCTCTTACCATTCCAGTAACACAATATGTAACAAAGAACAGGCTATAGCAACTAGTGCTGTTACATTTGAACAAATTACAGAATGAAAGCTCTAGGAGCCTCTAAGGTTCAGCATGTAATAGGTACTCTAAGGCTTACTGAGTGTAGAATTAGAGCTAAACTAACAATAGGAAAAATGGGGAAAAGGGAGGAATAGCACAGATAGCTTTGTACTACCACACAGTAAATCAAAGAACGTAGAACAGTCAAAAGGAAAAACTTTCATGCATCTAGCAATCCAAGGTCCTACAGAACAGTTGCTGCCAGATACCTTTTACTTGTCCCAAACACTAAGGCAACAAGCATGTCAATCAATCACCTGGTTTTAAAAGGATGATGCAACACTGTGGTTATAAGCCCAACTCAGAAAAGGACATACATGAAGCAAACTGTGCTCCCACCATAGAGTTCAGCAGGCACGTGTGACCTGAGACTTAGCAGCTACTTGCCACTGAATGCTCCCCCATAGCCGAACGTTTTAAGACTTAACAACAAACAATTTTCTTCTGTGTACTTTCCCAGCCTTTTAGAATTAAGTATTTCCAAGAAGGAGACTGTAGTCAAATTATTCACTCTTTTTCCTCAGTTTTCAACTAGTTAGGATTATATGCTTCTCCTACTATCACCACTTTGAGGGAGAAAGAAAGAAATAGAAAATAATGGTTTTCCCCAGATAAATAAAAAAAAAAAAATAAGTTGGGTTTTTCATGTACTTTCCCCCAGAATCTTCCTTATGTCCCGTACCCTTGTGATAAGCCACAGTTCTCACTTCTGTGCAAATCTGCATTAATAAGAAGGGCTTAGTAACCACATAACTACTATATAACATATCATTTTCTCTATGTAACAATTTCGAGATAACCAAGTCTTCAAGAAGCAAAGTAGAGCACCTAAGGTCCACAAATACTACACAGCAAAGTCTATTATTTACAATCAAAGTGTGTGTGAAAGGACATGGCCTGTTATGTTTATTATGACTCAAGAGCTTCCTGACAAAACTGTACATAGAGAGAAGAATGTCAGGTAAGCCACTGCCAGAAGGAGCCAACACTCAGAATGATAGCACGTCTAATGTGCTGATATAAATAATGATGAATCCAAATTGAATCCTGCCTTCAAACTTTAAAATTTGTTGTGCCATAGAGAAGATACTGTATTGGCCTAAAGTGGAAAACCCAATGCTCTTAATCCATGCAAACAGACCTAATTCTTTTCTTTCCCAAACTTTTGCACAGATACAAAACCGAAAAGTCAGAAAGGCACTAATAGTGGTATAAAAGTAAATACTTATTGGTCTACATATTCATTTTCTATGTGTACATACACATGTGCAAACCGAAAAACTATGATAAAATAATAGTGCTGTATTCAAATTGTGGAATGTATATGTACTCACAGAAACCTGTCTGTGGCTAACAAGATGACTGCTTACCTGTGCAGAAGCAAAGAAGGAGAGAAACAAGGTAACCAAGGAGGGAGGGAAGGGTAGAAGAGATAGATAGAAGGAAGAAACGAAGGGGGGGGGGGGGGGAGGGAGGGAGGGAGGGAGGGAGGGAGGGAGGGGGAGTTGATCTAGCAGTACAGCTATGCTTTCGTCTCTCTGGTTTGATAGAATCTGGTAGTATATAAAGAATGGATAAGTAAACTACTACCAGCTCTGTTTGTGAAAAAGCTAAAAGAAATTTGTGAAAGGTTTCAGATAAGGACTCAAGAGGGCATGAGATGAAATGTCATGGTAAGAAGTTTACTACAGAATTATGAATACTATAGACAGACAGGTAGACAACAGCATAATGGGGGTCTCTAAAGAGAAGAATCAGGTACCAGTGGCAATGTCACCACCCTTTCTTACAGTTCTCAAGTATAAGACCATGTCAGGTCAAACTGGGAAAGTTATCCACTTCCCTTTCACACGTAAGTTCACAATCTGAAGAATAAATTGTTAATCAGAGAAAGTAAAATGTACCATAAATCAGAAAATTGCTCGGTATAATTACAGTCTAATTTAAAAAAAAAAAAACCTTTTAAGTTAAAGGTGGAAAAAGAAAGTTTCTTAAGTAAGTTTTTGTTAAAGAGTCAACTCCAAGAGTTACTACAGATCAAGAACAAAGGCCTGGGATGCAAAATTGCCCCAGAGTTTAAGAAGAGCACTGGCCACTCTTGCAGGGGGGTCCAGACTTGGTTCCCAGAACCCACTCAGTGACTAACAACCATCCATAACTCTAGTTTCAGGGGCATCCGACACCCTCTTCTGACTTCCTGACACACTCAATGACAGTGGCCCCCGCAGGCTCATATATTTGAATACTTGCTCCTAGTTGGTAGAACTGTTCAGGGAGTAGTAGGAAGTGTGATCTAATTGGAGAAGGTATGTATGTCTCTGGTGGTAGGCTTTGAGGTTTCCAAAAGCCCACACCATTCCTGATATTCTTGAACCCCCTCTTCCCGCGTCTGTGCATCACTGAAGCCATGCTATGGAATGGACTCATGAAACTGTAAGCTCCCAATAAACACTTCTATAAATTGCCTTGGTCATGGTGTCATACCATAGTAGCTGAAAAGTTGGTAGCAGGAAGTAGGCTATTGCTATAGCAGGCCTGACCATGCTGTTTTTTAGAGGGATGTGGAAGACTTTGGACTAGAAAGAGGTAACGCTGTATGCCAGGTTTAACACACCAGTCTAGTAAGAACTTGGAAGACAATAGTGCTTAGAGTGGTGTAAGCTATGAAGGCCCAGGTCAAGAGGTTTCAGAGGAGAACAAAATTAGTTAGCAATTTTTGTGATATTTTGGCAAAGGATGTAGCTTCTTTTGTCCTCATTCTAGAATCTGGCTGATTCTGGCTGATTTCACTGGCAGAAGAGATTACAAGACAGTCCAATATTGACTCTACTGTGTGGCATTAGCAACCTCTCTTAAGCAGGTCTAGAATGACTCAGCAGGCAAAAATAAATACTAAATATACATTCCAAGGAGAAAAGACAGCAGGAAATGAAGTGCGGGAACCACGGCTTATGCTGGAAAAGATGAGGAAAGGCCTGCCATGTGAGAAGGACCCCGGCTAGCCTTCCAGCCTGAGACAAGAAGAGGATAAAGAAAGGCCCGTCATGTGAGATGGACCCCGGTAAAGAAAGGCCCGTCATGTGAGACGGACCCCGGCTAACCTTCATCCTGAGACAAGAAGGGGCACCAAGGAAGTACCTGTCCCTAAAAGCAACAACAGAAAGAACTGTAAGAGGCAGCTCGGTTCCATCCCAGGCGGGCAGACAAATCTGGGAGTATTGGCCATGTGGTCATAGCTTGGAGTCAAGAAGAAGACAGGAGTAAAAGAGTTGTGGAATCTTCTTCCTCCATTAAGGAAAGCCCTCTGGCAAGGAGGCCCTGTATGGAGGCCCTAGAGACTACTGTAATAGGGAGCTGAGCAAGTGAAGCCTGAATTCCACTGAAGATGCTGGATGTTGGAAGTACCAGGGCCACGGGATGCCTTCCAGGAAAAAGTTGCATACAGGAAGTAGAACCAGCCTGAGAGAAGTGTGTTACAGACAATAAAGCTAGAAGGATGGATGCTATCCTTTGATACCAGAGACTAAACTACAGGACTTAAGATTGTTTGCCCCTTTGGGTTTTAGTCTTGCTTTGGTCCAGTTTTTCCTCACTGTGCCACCATTTCTCAACTTGCAGAATGAAGGTGGTGGTGGTGGTAGTGGTGGTGGTGGTGGTGGTGGTGTGTACAAACATTGAGTCTGCCTTGAATCTCAGAAGAGACTTTGAAATGATGTTGAGACTATGAAAGATTATGTGGACTTTTCATACTCGATTAAGTGCATTTTGCTTTATAATATGGTTACAAGCATATTAAGGCCAGAAAATGAAATGTGGTGGTTTGAATGAGAATGGTCACCATCGGCTCATATGATTGAGTAAGTGGTCCGCAGTTGGTGGGACTGTTTGGAAAGGGTTAGAAAATGTGGCCTTTTTGGAGAATATGTCACTGGGGGGTCACCCTTTGAGGTTTCAAAAATGCATGGCACTCCCAGCTAGCTCTCTGCCTCTTCCTTATGGATCCAAATGTGAGTTCCCTGCTACTACGTCAGCACCATGCCTACCTGCCTGCTCCTATGCCTTCCTTCATGATAATCATGGACTCGGCCTCTAAAATGGTAAGCCCCAGATAAAATTTCTCTTCTCTAAGTTGCTCTTGGTCATGTTGCTCTGTTACAGAACTAGAAAGTAACTAAGGCACTTCCCTAGGCACATAAGTGGTACACATACACGTATGCAGGCCAAACCAGCAAATACATAAAATAAGACAAATCTAAAAGCGCTAAGTACCTACTGTGTGGTCAAAACACACTCAAGATTGGCACAGGGCCACTATCAAGCTCAAGATTAGGTTTTAATCCCTGTATATTTTCAAATAAAATGAAAAAATGAAGGGGTTACCATTTTTTAAAACTAAGGGCTGTGTAAAATAGATATAGGAATAAAACTGCTATCAGTGCAGTTACTCACATAAAGCTTACTACTGTAAACTTGCTCTAGACAGAAGAAATGCTGGAGGAGGAGGAGGATTAGTCTTTTGTCTGCCTTAGTCCTGCTGCTACACTACAAAGGCAGGATAAGAAATTATATCAAATTTGATACAATAAAAACAGAAGTTGTAGTGGGGAAGTGCAATAGCAACATTTTTCAACTAGTTTCCATGGTGTTTTTGTTTCCACTCAATTTCCTGGTAACAAGAGGAACATAAGCAGAGGTATTTTTTAAAGGAAAAGTACTGAAATTTTACTCGATTTCTAAAAGAAGCTATCCTATAGGATTCAGAAACAAACAAACAAAATATTTCCACAAACTGTTAATGGGAAAAAGTCCTAAGCTTAAGTGCATCTTAGCCTCCTATAAGGTCAATCTTGTTTTCAATAGAAACAGAAGATAATTATGAGGTATGAAGATCTGTTACCCACCAAGTAATCCACAGAGAATATGAAGGAAACAGTAGATTTGGGCGCCAAGTTCCCGTGCAGATAGGTGTGGTTTCTCTAACACACACTCAGTCACTTAGACTTTCTCTGACTATAAAATGATACCATCAACCTTAAGTAAGAACTGTCGAAAATATTGGAAGGTTTCAAACAAAGCGCATGGCAAACAGAAACTGGTAGTTATTCTCAAAATACTACTGCTGTTCAATTAACACACAGAAAAATAGAACACTAAAATTGAAAAAGTGTTTCAAAAGCCAGCAAGCCTGTAAGACAAACCGATGACTTTAGCACTGAAGAACTGAAAAAATAACGGAGAAAAGACTTAAACAGAAACACAAGAAACACCCAGGTAAGAGACGTTATCTAAGATTGACAGTGTTCTTAAACTCGGTAAATTCTAGGCCTGGAGGGTGTGCCTGAGGTTGGGAGAGTCTCCCTGCAGACTTCTTTCCCTGCAAGCTTTTTATCACTGTCTAAAGCATCTGCACCCATGGAAACGAAAAACTGCCACAAATAAACAAAAGTACTGAACTATGACCCAAAAATTACTTCATTTCCTGTTAAGCTAAAAGTGGAAGACATCCCACCCAGGGCATCTCTTCTTCTGAGACTAAAACAATCCAGCCTTTGTTTTTATCATGGATCTAAAAAAGTACCCTAAAAAGCACTTACTGGGCCAGCCCAGGCCAATCCCACACAGAAAGAGTAGACTATAGTAGTCAAAAATAGGATATAAACTAGATTTACTACTCAGTTTATCATAGAAGAGCTTAAGAACCTGGTGTGGGTTTTTTTTGTCTGGAACAGTAAAAGTGAAATGCTCAGTTTGCAGACTGCCCTCCACCCCTCAAAAGAGGACTAAATAAAGAAATATGCACTATCACTTCTGGATCCTGACAACTGATGGGAGTTGAACATTTGGTACATTTATAAAATGTCTCTACGTGCAGAGGATTAACAGAGAGGGAGAAAACACAAAAACAAACAAACAAAAATACAACCGCAAACCTAGAACCTCATCATGTGCACTGTGAAAAAGGGCAGGCTATTGAATTCTAAAAATGTGACTTCTGCATTCCAGCCTAAACCTTGAAGGCAATGCTTCCCAACCCTTCTTCCTATATCATTACTGCCAGAAGCCATTTTAGTTTTTCCCTATCCAACCTCTTCCTAGTAAAAGCTGAGTCTCATTGATATGCCATAGATTTGTTTATGTGAATATATACTTTGTATGTGCCCTCTCAAACTGGGATTACGGTGCTGTGTTCATAGGTATAAGGTGATAAAGGTATAAGGTGATATATTAATGTAGACCATCATCACTAGTATCCACAGATGTGGGTAATTTTTCCTCTCTTCAACTACTTCCTTGTTTGTTTTTCCAGTACAACCCTTATATGAGTTGCATTAATTGATTTTTAAAAAACAAAAGACAAATTCAAAGCTGTCAGGAAATAATCTTATACTTGGATTACATAGACTATTATACAGTGTTCAGATAAAAATAGTAGCGGATAACTTTGTAAGTAGGGAGACTACAAGAATTCTTGACTGAGCAAATTAAAAGCTCATGGCTTTTTACTTCAAAATACTTCTTGATTTGATAATCAACCCCTGCTCCTAAGGAGTGTCTTGGCTCACAAGGAACAAATAAACCCATGGTGCTATAAACATAGGACCACTTTGTAAGATCTAAGCTCTAAGTTTTCATTAGCTAAAGGTACTTGGAAATACAATAGATTTTTTTTTCCTTTCACAATGAAACTACCTTACATGATCAACTAGCCTTAGTAAGTATGAAACAAAAGAAAAATACAAAAGTGTTGAGTCTAATTTGACATCATTGAAAGTTTATAATTTTACTACCAAACAAAAGCCTTTGTTATGGATTTAGAAGTATACTAATAGGTAAAAAGATTTCATTTTATAAACAGCCTATACCAAAGCCTTTCACAATATAGTGTACAGAATATTGAATCCCCGTTCCATTTGTAAACGATAAAATTATTATTTGCTTTGTCTAAACTGATTACTAAAAGTGAGCCCCCAAAACTATTATATATCCTAGGAATACCTTTGAGATAGATGGCTTAATAAACTGAAATGATATTCTTCAAGCAGCCATTTTAAAGTCTCTATATTTTTGTTTACTCATTATTACTGGAGGAGAAGAGAGCAAGGATGCACAAGGTGCTCAGAAGACTGTGTATGGAAGTCAAGTCTCTCTTTCCATCCTGGATTCCAGAGATCAAGCTCAGATAGTCAGACTTGTATAGCAAGCATTTCTACCTTCTGACATTGCTCTAGCCCTCAAAGTTATTTTGAATGGAATATTTTATTATGAATTGTGGTCAGTCTCTAACGTTAATTACTGCAAAGATGAGTTTAATTTTAAGAATGAGAATTTGTTTCAAAGTCTTTAAAATATCTTTACCCCAAATGCTCGAATTACCCTAGATGCACAGAACACATGAAACTCAAGAAGGATGACCAAAACTCGAACGCTTCACTCCTTCTTTAAAAGGGGAACAAGAATATCCTTGGCAGGGAATAGGGGGGCAAAGTGTAGAACAGAGTCAGAAGGAACGCCCATTCAGAGCCTACCCCACATGTGGCCCATACATATACAGCCACCAAACTAGATAAGATGAAGCAAAGAAGTGCAGGCCGACAGGAACCGGATGTAGATCTCTCCTGAGAGACACAGCCAGAATACAGCAAATACACAGGTGAATGCCAGCAGCAAACCACTGAACTGAGACCAGGATCCCTGCTGAAGGAATCAGAGAAAGAACTGGAAGAGCTGAAGGGGCTCAAGACCCCATATGAACAACAATGCCAACCAACCAGAGCTTCCAGGGACCAAGCCACTACCCAAAGACTATACATGGACTGACCCTGGACTCTGACCTCATAGGTAGCAATGAATAGCCTAGTAAGAGCACCAGTGGAAGGGGAAGCCCTGGGTCCTGCCAAGACTGAACCCCCAATGAACGTAATTGTTGGGGGAGGGCGTCAATGGGGGGAGGGTTGGGAGGGGAACACCCATAAGGAAGGGGAGGGGGGAGGGGGAGGTTTGCCCTGAAACCGGGAAAGGGAATAACAATCAAATGTAAATAAGAAATACCCAAGTTAATAGAGATGGAGAAAAAAAAAGAAATATCTTTACTAAATGTTACTATACATCATATATAGTATGCTTTTTATAAGGCATTCAAATATCCAAAAACATATAAAAAGCAGAAGGGTCACAATGTTATTTACCTCAAGATGAACTAGATTATATCTCCAGACTTCAAGAGAAGAAAGGAAAAGAAAAAATTTTAAAAGCCTTTACAACTTCTTTATAGTCTCCTTTTCACTTTTGATACAGGATCTCATGTAGCCTGGATCATTCTCAAACTTGTTAGGTGGCTGAGGATGGTCTCAGCCTCCTAGTCCTCCTGCTTTATAATCTCTTTTTATTGTGAGATACTTATCAGAAATATACACATTAAGGAGAAAATGAGGCAGTCACGGTGGTTCATCCATGTAATGTCAGTGCTCAAAGGTGAGTGCCTGGTAACCGTGAGATCCTCTCAAAAGACCTCTTCCCCCAAAATACAGACATTAGAAGAGGAGGATGGTTATCACTGTTTTACATGATGTAAAAATTTTCCTATCGTTTAGAAATGTCTCATTTTTTCAACCTATTTACAGAAAAATATTTGATAAAAGTTTACAGACTAGCATCAAAATGTGGCTGCTTTCTGAAAGGTCAATCAATCATCTGGTTTGAGTAAGAACTAAATGTAACAAAACACAGACAATGAATCATACAGAGAACTCAAAGAAAAACCAAAGCCAGCTATCTGAATAAAGCACGACATTAAAAGGGAGAACAAGGCACAAAGGTCTTCTTCTTAGAACTCATATGACTGGAAATGGCAGAGCTCGCCCTTGAATAAGCAGAAAGGGCACAGAGACATCCCTATCAAGAACACCTGCTCAAAAAAAAAAAAAAAAAAAAAAAAAAAAAAAAGACAGTGAGTATTTATCCAGAACCTGCAATGCCAAACCACTGTGCAGACTTCTATCAAGAATCTTGATGGGCTGACACACAGGATGGCCCTCGACAGACAGGAAGTCAGAGGCTATCACTATCATTGACTAATACACTGAAACCATCAAAGTCACCTATGGAAAGAGGACACAGATGTGGTGACAGGCTAAGAATTCAACTCAAAAAAAAAAAAAAAAAAAAAAAAAAAAACCTCTTTTTGTAGTTCACCAAAGAAGGAAGAGGGAAGCGAGGGAGGGTAAGACAGGCACCTTTCTAGAATGTCTGCTCAGGTGCAGTGTCCACCAAGCACCTAGAAATGCTGAGTTAGCATACCCAGGTGAAAACAAACCCTGCCCTTATGAAGCTGACACTTTACTGGAAACAAAAGGGAAATGGGCTAAACATACAGTGTATGAGAGGCTGAATGAATAGTAAATGTAGAGCAAGGCCAGGAAGTAGGACAGGTGGAGATGCATTGTAGTGTTTTTTAGAAGAGCATGCTGAGGAAGTACACCTAAGGGAAGGGAAAACGGAAGAGCAGATGACCGCAAGAGCAGATTGAAGCCAGCTTGATCCTAGGGTGCAAGGTTAATACCACGATAATGAACAAGTGTTTAAAGCTGTTTGGGGTCTGCACCCGACCCACAGCCTTGACTATCCATCTCTACTCCTCCATTACGAAATGTTGAAGGAATCCAAGTGACAGCAGCTCAGAGGCAAGTAAACAAAAAGTCTCAGCCATGATGACCACAGCAGGGGGATCCAGATGGGAGCCTCCTCCAGATTCTCACACACCATCCAGAGTACAAAAAGATCTACACACTAAAGTGATGCCTAACTGTCCCTACCCTCCCGTGGGTACACAAGGGTCCTTTTGAACTCTGACGTAACTGGGCACTTCCTATCAGAAATCTTAATAAAATTAGCTGAGTGGAGGAATAATGAGGCTACTGGGGGAAGAAAATTTGAACCATGATAGAGAATAGAAGACTTAGGTAAGGGAAAAGCTGATAAATAGAACAAATCCAGTATTCTGAGCTACAAGGGAATGGATGGGTCAAGAATGACAAGAAGAGATTAGGGCACAATGCTGATTCTGGTCGGATTAGATCACCAGGGCAACATTATTCAGAATCAAGACACACAAATGCACACCCACAGAGAGTGTTCCTGGAAACACACACACACACACACACACACACACACACACACACACACACACACAGAGTGTGTGTGCTTGGGGGGGTATTTTAATCATAAATAGAGAACCCCTTCTCCCTTCCCTAAGAGGGAATGAGTTAACAATGGAAATACTGAATGGTACCTAGAGAACAGACCCCCCAGTGTCCAGATCAGCGCTTCTGATATGATATGCATCCACAGGAAATAAGATGGCTGGAGGCTTGCGTTATAAATACCTAATATTCTTTAGGAAAGAACTCACTATCTCTAACATAGCTGCCTTTTTTATATTTGGGAAATACATTTCTAGTAACTGTCTGAAATCTTAATAAATACCAAAGCAGGTAAAAATATAACAAAATGCTATAATCTCAGTTCTCTGCATGGCATAATTTTCATAATTTTATAGCAGTGTACATTAAGTCAATTTATAGGGATAAAAAAACTGGCAGACTTATCTGGCACAGTAAGATCCAACACTCCAAGTGCTTCGTAAAGTTAACAATTTTAACACCACCTCTACCAACAAAGGGGACCACTAGAACATGCTGGCATATGAGCCACATCAATTTTATTCTTTAATGAGAAATAACAATGCTATCAATACTATTTGGAGTATTCCCAAAGTGCACTCTTCTGAATTCTGGTGAAAACTGGTCCAACTGTTAACTGTAAAGGAAGACTGACTAAGGAAAAAAACTCAGCCCGAAACACAAATCAGTGCATCTTCAGATGTTGACAGGCCGAGGGATATAGCATCCAGTAGCTTCATCTAACAGCAGGGCCCTGATGACTTGTAAGTGATCTTTCACGTCGTTTTTGCATTTACATATGCAGTGGGAAGTAGCCCTGCCTGCACTATAGTATTCTATGGCCTGTGAATCCAAGGCACTGCCTTTATGAAAAAGATGTAAGGCAGAAAATTAAACCATAAGCCTCAACCTGCCCAAGGGAGGTAACTTCTGTATGCTAGGGGCTGTAGTTCTTAAAAAATAAGAACAAAGCCACATAGGAAAATATGGTGGCTGAATGGTTTTGTCTATCAAAAGACCTACAACAAGTGTCTTGGGCCACTCAGCTGGGAATACCTGGCCAGAGTTCACCTAGTCAGTATTTAATATTTAATAAAGTTTGCTTCAAAATTTGGAGGAATGCTCCAAATAATGTTGATAGCTTCATTGTTTCTCCTTAAAGAAAGAATTGTTTTTCCTCTTTCAAATCTCAGGATTAATGAAGACACTGCACCCCAGATAGGCATGTGTTACTAATTAGGTTCTTCTGTTTTGGTTTGGCACCATGAAACTCAGAATAAAATCTGAAGCGTCATCATGATAACACCTGAGAATATAGACCTCCCATGTATCTCAGTTTCCCCAACTCTCAACCTTCAATAAATTAGTGGGTTTTGTTTGTCTGTTTTTTGTTTTCTGATTCTGATATCCTTCTGTTTTTTGTTTTCTGATTCTGATATCCTTCAATTTATTACATCACTTTATTTCTACTTAAGTTCGTATGTGTATGGAACAAACAAAAGCATTATCAATATACTTAAAGATCTAACAAGAGCTGTTAGGTTAGCACTCTGCTTTGGTCCTTCTATTACTCTATAGTGATCAAATATGTGTGTGTGTGTGTGTGTGTGTGTGTGTGTGTGTGTCCGTCCGTCCACCAAGAATAAAGAAGCCCAGTATATGAGTATAGGCCAGCAATCCCAGCACTCAGGAGGCTGAGGCAAGAAACAGAGTTTTACGCCCAGTCTTGGCTATTTGTAGCAAAACCTTGCCTCAAAATCAAAAGCAAAATAACGAATAACTGATGAAGGATAGAAAAACATCATTCAGATACTTACCAGGAGCAATTGTCTCCAACGTATCAGAACTGACTTTCCGGGTACTTGTGCAGTGATAGAGGGTAGAGCCAGAAAATATCAAGTAAAAAATAGCATCATCTTCAACTTTGTCCTCTTCAGCAAGCAGGACTGTAACAACACAATCGCCCTGGAAGAGTCCACAGTCTGCATTAGTAAGGTTCCTGTTGGGAGCCCGCTAAATTCTTCATCTCATACATGACTATGAAGTCTATCCATTTCCCAGCAAAGGTGAGGGTATACAGATCTGCCTTGAAACAGTAAGTACATTCAAATTCCACCTACAAAGATTTATTTAGACCCATCAAACTTAACTTTCCTTGATTTGTATAAATGAAAGCAACCCTTGTGCTTTAGAGTTGCTATATGAAACTCATCAACAGAGTGGACTTTCCATCTATTTAAATAAAAGGTCACTTGAATAGCCTGTGCCTCTCGACCACCTGACATCCCTGTTCTCCTTTACTCAACCTTCCCAAAAGCCTTTAAAACTAGGCGTCATGCCAGTAACTGTGCAAACACCTTTGCAACTACTCACGATAAAAAGCATCTGTGTCTGCCAGTTTCAAATAGTCTCTCAGTTTTTATAAGTTGGCTTAAAAAAAAAAAACTAAAGCTTGTAATAAATATACTTTGTGACATACAGACCTAATCACCATTCTTCTCTATTATAAACATAATTTGTGTTATAACCATAAGCTAACACCAACAGAAAAAAACCTTTAACACATCAAAGTTTAGGGTACTGAGATTTAATATTTTTAAAATCTTAATAACGAAGTATAGGAACAACAATTTAGTAAAAAATCTGGACATTTTAACCTAAAATTGGGAAAAGAATTATCATTTAATTTATACATCTTCATCTTTTTCATTTTAATCAACAATAAGGTAAGTAAGGGAATCATGCCACCCTGTGGCCACATTATTAAACCTAGAATCAGTGCAGCAGAAGGCAGCATTTTTGCTATACGTTCAAAACTCAAAATTATGTCATCAAACCTAAGATGAAGTTTAATAAATGCTAAGAGCACAATGACTTTATAGACAATTTAAAGCATTTCCTAGGGTGTAAATTTCACTTTTATTTTATATCCAGTGCTAAAGTCCAGCAAATGCTGCACATAACTCAGAATGAACCATAACTCCAAATAAGCCATAACGTGTTTGACTATAACTGGAGCCCTCCAAAGCACGGTAACACAGAGAAATCACGGTCAGAAATGAATTACCATTAGTTTTGATCACTACTCTAAACTGAAGTGTGGTCTCATATACACGCCTTTCTTTGGAACTGATTTTAACCAGCTTAAACAAGTGAAATGTCATCCTTTAGCATGATGCATAAAACAGGAAAGTTTCATCCTTTCCTTTCATGTGTGGGAAACTAAGACCCCACGGCCACGCCCTCTGCCTATAGCTTGTTTGGTTAGGTAACACCATGCCACAGCTGTGCCCATTCATCCACACTTACCCTCTAGCCACTTTTACTTACCACCTCTACCTTAACAAGAGAGGAAGTCTACTCAAATTTCTAACTGAAATTGTTGGCTTAGATTTCTAAACTGGAATTCTAAGAATGAACTGTTTTCAGAACCAAGAATTTCTCTCCATGTGAGAGAGTCTTCTTACTGACCTACTGTCTGTGCCCATACTAACTAATTTGGGGTTTCCTTTCATTGAGGGCAAGAGAAGGTTGACATAAGCAATTGAAATCGTTTTAATAAAACTTTAATAAAAAATAATTAAGTTCTGAATTGCTTTTATACCTTTCTTTAACTTAAGCTCCTAAGAGAACAAAGCTTTATTCATCTCGAGGCAACTCAAAAGCTAAACTCCAAAGGCACTTGAACTAAAAGTAGCTGATTCCCTCTACTAGTAACAGAAAGCAAACACACTCCACATTTCATGGATGCAAATAACTCCTATTCTATGGTGGTTCACTGGAGAGGTCTTTGAAAGATTAAGCAGGTGGGGTTGGAGGAGAAGAGTCACAGGTCTCCATAATAACTTTTATCCAGGTGACTGGTTGCTTGATCCCTATTCTGTGAGAGAAGCTCTAACTGATTACTCTGTTGTTCAAAACTAGGCCCAACTCACAGAATATACAGATTAAAGAGTCCGGTTGCACAGCTAGTGAGTCTACTACACTGAATAACAAAAATAATGGTCAAGATATTCTCAACTATTATTTTAGTCAGACTCAATGACAAGAAAAGATTGCATTATGTCATCAGTCTCCAGCAACATAAGCATAGATGATCTCCCAAATAAAAACGTACAGTGTTTAAAAAAAAATGTTACCCAGAGTAACTGCTTAATCACCCATAAAAAAGGGTTTTTAATGTAAGCATTTTAAAAAATAAAGGAGTATTCTAAATAGTGAGACATCTCAGTTGTCCATATCCTATACTTACTAATACAGGACAGCTACTACATTCTCAGCTCTGCAAAAATTACCCTATGATTGAGATTTAACTCTGACTTCTTCATCAGAACTAAGAATATGTATTCTTTTTCCAGATCAAAGATTTCCTCTCTACAAGACCTTGGCAGAGACTCTCTACTCCACAAGATACTTGTCACCTAGGACCTGTCTTCAATAAGCAAGAATAATTTGGGGGAAGGAAGTAATAGAATGAAAAAGAGCTAGGCATTTCAGTGAATGAATTATACTTAGAAGTGGACTACAGAGACAAGATGTGGGAAACAGGGTAAATAGAGAAACAGGAAAATGAAGTAGAAAATTCTGGGGGAAGAAATGGTAAAAGAGAGAAATCACTGATATCTTAGATAATGTTGGCCACACATTAGAAGGTAAGTCTGGTCAGCAGCAAGAGAACTACAGCAATCGTCTGGGCCAACCTGTGTAAACTCATGAGAGCCAGCTGCCTCATTTCTGGGAATTCTACAAGCCAAATGCAAAGCACAGTCGTTTCTAGAATTAAACTTAAAAATAACTAAGATAGATTAAAAACAAATACAATGCCTAAAAGCCCTGTATTAATAAGTCTATATCATACTATATTATCTTGAGATTTACATTATGGTATGTATATGGAAGAAAATCTACATAACAGTGTGCTACTAACATTTTCCCCAGCATTGATAGCCAATTCAGCCTCAGTAAAAAGTGATGGATAGCTTAAAATCAATCCTTAGGGGAGTAATTATGTTACTAGAATTGCCAAATGCTATAAAACGAGGACTGTCTTTTCCTGTTGCGGTGATAAAATATTCTGATTAAAGTAACTTAAGGGAGGAAGGGTTCATTTAGCTCAGTTCCGGGTTACAATCTATCCCAGGAGAGAGGTCACAGAGGCAGGGCTTGAAGCAGCAGGTTACATTCCATCAAACAGAAAGCACACGAATGCGAATGCCTGCCTACGAGCCACTACTCAGATCACTTTCTCCTTTTTAGTCAGGGAATGGTGCCACCCACAGTGGGCTGGTCTTGTCAGTTTAATTAATGTAATCAAGATAATCTCCAAAGGTAAGACTAGAGGCTCATCTCCCAAGTGATCCTAATGTCTATCAAGTTGACAATTATCAGTAACCATTATGAGAGCTTTTTAATTCCCCTTTAGAAACAACAGATTGCTTTCAACTGGTCAGTAAAAGGCAGGAACTTTTCCGTGTTTTAACTTGGCAGTATGTTAAGTAAATACCCTGAGCTATAGAAGAGGATGGCAATTCTGCTTATCTCATGAGATTACTGAAGGAGTCAAATGGCTGATTAAAAAAGAATAGAAAAGCACCTGTAGCAACTGCACTGGCCACAGTCACTTTCAACAGCACCAGCATTATACATGGAATTCACCTGTCAAGAAATCTGGAAGGCTCCAAAAACAAAGAAAACCTTTTGGTTTATCAGTCTGTCACGGTGGTGGTGTGGATGACATGTCCTCCACAGTCTCAGATACTGAATGCTTGGTCCCCAGTTGGTGGTGTTGTCTGAGGAGGCTTAAGAAGTCTGACCTTGATATAGGAAAAGTAACTAATACAGTCACTCAAAATGTTCCGGAAGAGGGTGGTAGTGCACACCTTTAACCCCAGCATTCAGGAAGGAGAGGCAGGTGGCTCTCTGTTGAATTTGAAGCCAGCCTGGTCTATAAATCGAGTTCCAGGGCAGCCAGGATTACACAGAGAAACCCTGTTTCAAAAAACTAACAAAAGACCAAAAAGCTTTGGATGTGGGAGCATTTCAGGTTTCAAACTTTTATATTTGGGATGTTTAACAAATCAAATCTCTTCTCTGCAAATATTCTAAATCCCAAAAAATAAATTAAAGTTCCAAAAACTTCTAGTCTAAAGTACTTATGAAACAATATGTAACCAATATTACATAGCAGAAAGCAAAGTCTATCAAATCCTTTTATTCAGTGATATCCTTTTTCTCTACAATACAGTTATAAAGTATCTAGTGTCTAGCACTATATACATATTGGAGGAAAAGCAACCAAAATGTAGGAATAGTTCTTCCTAGAGAGTAAGAAGGAACTTTTAGTGAGCTTTTTGTATTTCTGAATTTGGGGCCATATAAATACGGGCACACATGCCCAGATGTATGTGTTTATGTGTGTGGGTCCATTCATGTAGAAGCAACTATATCCACTGAGGAAGGGTCTCTCAACCCAGAGCTCATTTATTTGGCCAGTTTAGTTAACCATCTTGCAGCAGCAGGAAGCCTCTGTCCCTGGCTCGAAATGCTAGGATAACAGCAGGCTGGCATAGAAAACCAGCTTTCATATGGGTTCTAGGGATCCAAATCCCAGCCCTCACACTCAGATGGCACATTTTATTCATCAAGCCATCTTCCTAGCTCATCTTCCCGCTTTTTGACAAGACAACATGGAGTCTGTTGTGGCAGCTTGCCTTTTTAAAATTGGCATGCCAGGTTAACAGGATTCACTATCACATTTTCACACAGTTTGTTTGTGCTGTTCTTCTCTCATCTCCCCAAGCCTTGCAAAAATCTTAAGCAAAGCGTTTCAGAAACCTACTACTATAATTCTGCTAAAGGAACACTGCAGACTCCCAATGACATGCGGCTGGACCCACAGATCGGCGCTTTGTTCAACCATCGGAGAAGCTTTTTCTTACAGTAGATGTGAAATACCACAGAGAGCCACAACTGGGCAATGTGCAAAGCGTCCTCAGCCCTCAACATCATGTTTTCATCAAGCCCTTCCCTCAAGGGTTTAAGTGGAAGGAAGGCAGAAAGATTCTAAGAAGTGACGATGACTCCAAGGAGGCTGCATGCTCTAGACACAGCAGGACTGACTGGTGCACGTATGAGCTCATGAAGTCTGTGGCAGCACATGTAAGGTTTGGACTCAAGCTGGACAGGATACCAATACTGAAAAGGAGAAGCTGTCTGCAACTGTCACCCACTGGCAAAGAGAAAAATCAGTTTTTCCCAGTGCATCTCATTGGGTATCTCAACCACATTTCAGGGTTGACTCTATCTTAGGAGTAGCTGGTAAACAGAGAATGAACTCAGTGGTACTTTTGTGGACTGTTTTAACTTTTTTTTTTTTTGTCGTATTGATTTTTTTTGCTTGTTTTTATTTTCTTTTTTTGTGAGGGTTTAAATAGATCTTCTTTGGTTTTATTGTAATTTTTGGTGGTGGTTGAAAGAGAGAATAGAAAGTCGAGTGGGTAAGGAGGTGGATGGGAAAGATCCAGGGGATGGAAAAACCATCAAAATATATTTTCTCTGTGTAGCCCTGGCTATCCTAGGAGTCACTCTTAGATCAGACTGGTCTTGAACTCAGAGATCCACCTGCCTTTGCCTCTCAAGTGCTGAAATTAAAGGCATATGGCACCACTGCCCAGGAGAAAAAGTTTTAATGAGAGAGAAGGGGCGGGGGGGGGGCAAACCAAGTGAGAAGACAGGGTTGGGGGTAAATCCGGGAGTAGTTGGGGAAGAAAGTAAGTATGATCAAAATATGTTATTTGAAATCCTCAAAGAATTAATAACGATATTTTAAAAAGACGTCCCAGCTATGCACAATGCGTGATCCTGGGCTGAATGATTATGGCTGCTATTACATTATTTGGACAACAGGTAAATCCTGAATTAGATTTACTTAATTAATACTATATCAGTGTTCAAATCCTAGGGTTTCCTAATTATACTGTGATTATGTGACAGTATTCTTATTCCTTGCTTTTAGCGAATACGTAATGAAGTTTTAAAGATAAAAGAACATAATGACTACAACATATCTGTAAATGTTTCAGAAAACTATAGTAAGGGGGTACAGAGGCGGCTGGGAGGTGAAGAGCATGTGCTGCTCTGGCAGGAGGACTTCAGGTCCACTCCCAGCACGCATGTCAGGCGGCTCACAGCAATCCCGAACTCCAGCTTACTCCCGGGGTAACCTTAGACCTCCGACCTCTGCAGGCACCTGCACTCACATGCACATACCCACAGACATACAGACACGCAGACACATAATTTCAAAATAAAACCTTTTTAAAAGTATATGGTGTGAGCATGATTATGGCAAGATAACAAGAATGAGCTTGAATTTAAGTAAGGTACATGAGCCTGCATTTATTTATTTATTTATTTATTTATTTAGAAAAAATCAATTTCCCCAAATGAGGTTTAAGCCCACCACAGTACAAGGGAGAATGAACCAAGGAGGCTGGGCATACCAAGTAAACCCGAGCACTGCTTCAGAGTCTGTCTGTGTGATGGAAGAGAAGGGAAGAGACAGGTCCACCTTGTTTATACAAACGAGTACACAGCCATGTTTGCTCCTCTGCATTAAACACACAAGTGTTATCATTTTTCAAAAGCAAGCAGAAATTAATGGCCTGATATAACTTCCCCATAGACAACACTGCAAAGCCTTTTTCAGTGTCACTAAAAGGTTCCACAACTGAGAAATACCCTGAAACAGTAGTAAAGCCAGAGCAGACTGTAGTCATTAGTAATGTCATGCCCCAGTAAAAGAAACAAAGGCTCCTCACAATGGCTGGTGCCAGACCTGGGTCAGTGTCCGTTAGATGAACTTACGACACTCTCCTTTGATAGAAAATAGGGAGAGAGATGGGGAGGAAGTCAGAATGTTAGAAAGGCCTACTTTAAAGTACACAAAGGCCAGACCACAGTGGCTCCTTCTAGACAAATTTGGGACTATTTTTAAAAAAATAAATAATAAGTTATAAACAATTTTTTAAAAATAAGAAGTACTGGGCTGGATAGATAGATCAGTGGTTAAGAGCACTGACTGCTCTTCCAGAGGTCCTGAGTTCAAAGCCCAGCAACCACATGGTGGCTCACAACCATCTAATAATGAGATCTGATGCCCTCTTGTGATGTGTCTGAAGACAGCTACAGTGTATTCATATATAATACACAAATAAATCTTAATTGAAAAAAGAAGTACCATCCTAAGTAAACCCATGCACTGTCTTGGAGTTTTTATTATTAATAATATTGATTTGATCACTTCAATGCTCAAAAGACTCTAAAGAAATAAAGGACAGAGGACGTAGAATGCTCTGCCAATGCAGATGTACACAGATCTCCATCACTAACCGCTAACTCTGTAGGGTCCACTTAAAACTGGGACCTGAACTCAGACCGTGCAGCTTGTCCTTACTTTCACACAACTGTCCATGACCTGGGTACACAGATAGATAATAATGTAGCACAGCATTTTTGACAGCAGCTTCGTTTCCTGGACAGTTAGTGTCATCTGGGTGTGTAGAAGGCGAGCGAACACCTACTGCTGAGGTTTGGAACTGAAGGAGGTGCAGTGCAATATGACTGGGTATCTTATTCCCAGGTTAGTGATGAGAGAAGTCTTCACTTATTTGTTTTACATGTAGGTGTCTAAGTGTATGCAGGAGTACCACATGTATGTAGGAGTCTGAAGAGGTCAGAAAGGGCTTCAGACCCCCGGAAACTGGAGTTACAGGTGGCTATGAGCCATTAAGTGGGTGCTACAAACCAAACCCAAGTCCTCTGCAAGAGCAGTATAGCACGCTTAACTGCTAAATCATCCCTCCAGTCCACTATTTTAATCCTGAAGTAAAGGCCAAAAACACAGACGGAAAGAAAAGTGGTGTGTGTAAATGGGTATTAATAATCAATATAAGAAATACATATAAAATAGTAAACAGTCAGTAAACACCAAAAGAAATGTTTAAAATGAACAGAGAGGTTCACTTAAAATATTTTCTATTTCTCTTTAACAATCTGTTATTAATAATACTAGTAGTTGGTTCAAAATAAAAGCCTTTTGAAGACAATATAATCCAGACAAGACATAACTGTTAGTCTAACTAGTTACGACTCCTGCCAGCTGTTGCAGCACACCCCTTTAATTAGAGTACTCAGTGAGGCTGATGACTGTGTGAGCACACACTGCTCTTCCAAGAACTCAAGTTCAGTTCCCAGCATCCCTGTCCAGCAGTTTGTGACCACCAGGGGGATCTGCCATTGTTGACTTCCAGGACAACTGGACAGAAGCACATACCCTCACAAAAGAACAAATAATTAAGAAGATATTAAAAAAAAACTGTTCCCTAAACATTTCCTTTGATGTATCTTACTTTATTTGCTAGTATGAATTCTCAGTCTAGGTTTACCTAGTAAGTTAACTAGTAGAAGTTTATTTTGTAATCTGACACAAACGTGTTCATTTTTCCCCTTTTTTTTTGGTTCTCATTATAATCTTAATGATTTTCTACTACATTAATTATTTTTTATGCTGTATAGGGGCACACTTACTATGGTAGATGTGGAGACAGTCTCTCCTTCAGTCTACCACGTGGGGTTGTGGCATCAAACTCAGGTTATCAGGCTTGGTGGTGGGGGCTTTTACCTACTAGGCCATTTTGCCTGCCCTCTATTACCACAATCCTCATTCATACTTCTTAGACTGAGAATGAAGTCTATGTATTTATACAACACACACACACACACACACACACACACACACACAGCTCTGCTACTAAGCAATACAAAATCATGAAGTTACTTAGTGCCTGGCTCCTGCACTCCAGGAACAGTGGTAGACATGCGTCTCAGTAACATGCACACCAGCTTTCTACATGTAGAGATGAATGCTCACAGGCTACAGAGAGGGCTGTGACCAGGAGAGCTTCTGTAGAAATTCCTATGCCCCATGATGCCCCTGACTCAAGGCAGATCATTTAAGGCAGACAGGCAGGTGCAGAAGATGTCATCAGAACACAACTAAGCAACAGGAAGCACTAGTTTGCTTGCACTCAACAGGTCTGTAATGTGGCTGGCCTACAGCAAGTCAGTCCTCAATGTCTGTTGAGCTAAACGCGAAATAGTTAATATTTAAAAGAGGAACCTTAAAATGCTGCACATAAGTTCACGAAATCGTATCCTTTCTTCTCACAACTGACACTGTCGAGCAGGTGGGTGAATGAACCTGAGGCTATAAAGACAAGACACTTCCTGCTCCTTGTGGGTCACAGTTTCTTCTTTCAGGGAGAAGACCCATAAAGCTGTACGAGCTGAATAAGCACTGCAGCAAAAGCAGGATCAGGGTCAGAAATGAAAGGAGATCTTGACAGGACTGAGCAAAGCAGACAGAAAGGCTTCCCACAGAGTTATCTCACACAGGTCACTAAGGCCCAAAGAACACACATTCTGTTGCTAGACTTCAAGTTTCTTCTCAAACAATGAACTGTCAAAGGTGACAGGGGAGAAGGTGAAAGAAATTACAGACTAAATCCAGTTGTAGGGAAACAGCTGTGAAATCTGAGAAGTTGCAAACACTAGCTGTGACAGAGCTTTTACCATGCCATGTAACAACAGCCAACCTGAAACAATAAACTCTGCATCTTCATGAGCTTTTCCTTATATTCAAAACTGTCCCCAAAAATAATGCCACAAAATTTAATTATGGGACCCAAATTATGGGAGAGGGAATGCATAGGTACCCACACACAAAGCCTTCCACTCCACAGTGCCATTACTGAAATGCCAGAACCAAGAGCAGGGCACCTGCCACCACGCAGGATGCTCAAGTACAAGACGCCGACTCTGCAATAAGGCAAACAGTCAACCCTTTCCCGAACGACTGCCAGTCAGTCATGTTACATTAGGAACTGCTCACAATCTTCGTAGAAGGAGCTTAAGGCATCAAATGCAGTCAGATCATAAAATATAACCTCGAAGGGAAAATTCCCTTGGGGGAAAATGATTAAATTTTTTAAAAAAAAGGAGGCTGAAGTGTGCATGAAGCAGGGGCGAGAAAGATTTTCATACAAAGTGTGCCAAGAACATTGAGAGAACATTCCTCCGAAAAGTCACACTTACACTGATTCTCGATGGCAGCGGGTCAGAGAACGTGGCAAGTGGAAGGCAAGCACAAACTCAGCATCAACAAGAAACAAAGTTCAGTCACGAGACACAAACACACACTGATGGGAGGCAACAAAACTTTGGAGTGCTTTATATGGGGGATTTGTTTGTTTTATGTGTGGTGTTAAGCCACCAGGAGAGGCAAGTAACCCAGTAACATGATTCCGATTTTTAAAAGAATTACAGTTCCTATGTGAGAGAAATACTACTGGACAGAAATTACCGAAAGAGGAAGGTCACTTGGGAGGCTGTGAATTCCTGCTCGCCCAGGCACACATACCTCCTTCCCATCTTTAAAAAGACCTTATTCAAGTGCTGAGGAGGAGAGGCAGTTCTCTATTCCTCCAGCTCATCCCTACTTAGTATGCTTGCAGTGCAACCTGCTCCAGTCCACCCATGAAAACACCAAGTGAAAAAGGCAACATGTCACAGAGGAACGAGCCTCCAGTCACAAACAGGTGTGCCAATCTCTCCTCCTAGAAACTGCGGTCCACAGTCCTGCTATTTGCTGCTTCTTGGGCAAGTCTTAAAAGAGCTGTGCCGAAGGCCGCTACAGCCAATGCTGCATGTCCTCAGAAGCAGTGACGTCTGATACACGGAGCAGGGTGGAGGACAGGGAAAGCTCTATGTATGGGTGGACATCTGTTCCCCAGAAGCAGGCTGGGACCTGTTACAGAGATTTGTACTGTAAGCCACAACACACACGCACACCCCAGCCTCGGAGTGGAATCCAAACCAACTCACAAAGACTAAAGTCTGAACCATGAATGGCAAAAGGAAATTGGACTCAAGAAAGGGGCAAACCTTTCTTTTTGTATCATACAAGACCATAAAATAAGTTTCTGTTTTAACACTAATGCCCATGTACTAAGATGGACGGTCTTTCTCTAAGACCAAGGCTATGAAAAAGGTCAGAACAGAGTCTCTACCATGCACGGTTCATCTCAACTCCAACAAAGGGGTAGGAAAATGTTTCCTGTGGACTAGACAGTAAAAACTTTCAGCTTTGTGGAACATATCTGATCACTCTCACAATTACTCAATTCTCTTTTTGAATCAAGGACAGGCTGGCAAATGGCTTATGTGGTAAATCCGGTACTTGTGGGAACCTTGCTCCTTAAACCTCTCCTTCTCTTCACAGACCTTTGCCGGATCCACAGAACCCACAGGTTGGAAGAAGAGAACCTACTCCCACAAACTGTCCTCTAGCTTCCATACTTATAATCCCCCTCAAATAAATTAGTAAAATTAAAAAGCTACAACCCGGTTTCAATGAAACTTTGCTTCAGAAAACAGATGGTAGGCAGTGATTTACAGGGTATAGGACTGTAAACTCCTTTGTCTAAAAGCCTTTTGGGGGGAAATGTGATACAGCACAGGCTAGGTAAGAACTGTACAGTCCCAGCCAAACTCCTGTATTGGCTTACTTAGATGAAACCATGCTATGTGTTCTTCAGAATGGACAGACAGAAAAGTCTGCATATATTTTAGTGAAGTTCACACTACCTTGCCCCTGGCCAAAGGCAATCAGAAACACATGAAGAATTAATTCCTGACAGAGTAGGAGGCACTCAGGCAAACAGAAAAGTAACCAAAACAGAAGCTATAAACTGAGCAAAACAGAAAGAAAAAGAAATAAATAAGCCAGCTATAAAATAGAAAGATTATTAGAGAAAGCACAACAGCATGACTCTTTAAATGGGGGACTTGAAAGGATGTATGCAAAGGCACAAAGTAAATAAAATGACAGTTACGGGACAATATGCCATGGCTTGAGGATCAGGAGTGCATTATCCAGGACCACAGTTCCCAGTCCATTGTACACTAGACAAGGGCAGCCATGGAAAGGCTGCCCCAAGCAAGTCTACGCGTGGCTGGTAAAGGTCACATATGCTCATCATGCACTCTAGTGATCATTATCCTTCAGGAGTGTGGACGAGTAAGAGCCTTCCCACCCACAGCTTACCTGTCTTGCCCTGCTTTGCCTTCTCCTGTGACACCCACCATGACTCATCTATTTAGCACATATAGAGTACACTGACGTACAGAATTTTAAGACAGCATGTTTATCTGTGTTAAGGGCACACTTGTTTTAGTCAATGCAGTACCAGTGTCTAAAAGTATGTCATTATTTAAGTGCTCGATAACGTTGGCTGGGTAAATGAATACCTAACTCCACGCAGAAAATTCTCTCCCCAGTTTACCTCAGGTGAGACAACTGGATGGAAAACCAAAAGATCTAAAATGTCAAGCTCTGAAAAGATGTCAGCTCACATCCATAAAATGACAGTTAAAAAGAACCACGACTCAGAAACACTCCTGATAAGAAAAAAATAATAGGATCAGCCCTGTCCTTAGTACCAACTCTCTTACAGAGAAAACGCTCAGACACACTCCAGGAGCCTTGGGTAAAACCCACTCCCAGCTAGCAAAGCCCTCAGCTTTACTTAAAAGCACCTCAAACAACATAAACAGAAATCAACTGAGGAATTCACTGATTTTATTACCAACCAGGTCACTGCAAGTACAGGCTTGGATTGATTTCACTGTTAGAAAATATTATACAGTTTCTTTGATGTTTCTATTTTGCCAGAAAATGACAACAGCCAATTAAATCCACTTAGCAATCTTCTTTTAACATGTTCATGTATATTCCAGTTAAAATATCCCTCTCCTCAATGGAAATAGAACTCAGTTTACACAGTACTACTAATAATGAAGTTGCTACTGTCTTCCAGTTTCATAATTCTGCATCACCAATATAGAAGCAAATTCTTAGCCATTTGAAGGCTTCACTTCTTCGGTTTATTAGACAAAACCAGTAGATGGCGCCCAATAAATCTGTTTCTTTCTTCCAAACAAGAATTTTGAGACTTAAGATGAAATAGAAATAAAATACAAGCCATTTTGAAAACATTTAATATATGTGTTCCCTAAGAGATCAGCATTCTTAAATTTCTAATCTTCCAGTTCTTTCTATTGCTGTACACAGCTCATTTTAGTTTGTTCTTGCTGAATAAGCTCAGCTGAACTGGATGGAGGGCACTGGATTCAGACCTGTGGACCACCCCAAGCTACCCTGAACAGTCGCTATCCCTGGTGGACCTCCATTCTCCCGCCACCTCTCTGCTCACCTTTATCAGGACTGTGGATCCTAAACCATACAGGTTAGCTTACTTACCCCCACCCATTTTCCCTGCTTGCTGAGTCCACTGGGCATCCCCAGTTGCCCTGAGCAGCCTGCTATCCCCAGAAGGACCACCATCTCTGTCTATCATTATCAGACCTGTCTTTTTTTTTTTTTTTTAAAGCAGCGTCTCCCTCTCTCAAGACTGTTTCATAATTATGTGGAACTGCTACAATAATTAGGTCGACATGTAAAGAGACAGTCTATTCTCCCTTTTGAAACAGGATTAGATATTTGCTTAGAGTGAAGGAAACAAGGTTTTTGTTGTTATTGTTGCTGTTGTTGTTGTTCACTTAGGAAAGCTGACAGCTGGTAACATCAGCCTTCCTGGAGTCTGCATTCCCCTCCATGGGAACAGGCTACTTAAGCTCTGCTCTTCCTACACTGCTGTTGACAGAGAGGGCAGACCGGCCTGAGTACTGAACTCCCCAGCTCTCAGTCACCTACTATGTCACTTGCTTATGTATTATCCTTCATTCTCTTCTTTCTCCAAAGTCAGCAATGAAGCCAGTTCAGCAAGCTTCTAAGCCACCTCTCCACCTACAAGATGGCACAGAAGACTCTCCAAAAACCTCATCAGGCACCCAGTGAAGTCAGAACAGATATTTATTGCCAACTTGGTGGTGGTTGGCAGAGACCTGGCTTGATTCTAACTCTGTCCCTTACTAGCTGCACGATCCACCAAGTAACACAGGTGCTCTGACACTGCCTCCCCCTCTTTAATACAGAGTAGTCATCTCATGAAGCTGTTAGGATTACACAAGAAAATTAAGTAGGGAACACAGCACAACATAGAAGGGGGTCAAATAATCAGAGGTATATATGATTACAACTACAATATACTTTTCTGCCACTCCCTTCTGTATGTGTATATATATGCACAAGTGTGCATGAACATCCCCACACACAAATATATCACAACTGAAAAAAAAAGCAGTAGTCTCAACTATACTATCCAGAAAAACTATGGTTTTCAGCCTTAGTGTAGCATGCCTTCAAACATTTGCCTCTCTATCCTCCTCAAGAAATAAAAATGGCTAATTCTGATAAGATACAGACAATGTTTAATCGTGCCCATAGATGTGGCAAGAATAAGGAATGTCACTGAGATCTAGAAAACAGACTCTGTGCAGGAAGGATCAACAACCGCAGACCTAGCTTCTCAGGATTTGCTCCCTGGATTTCCTTAATGCAAGGATGAACTAAACAGCGTCAGCTAAACCTCAAAATAGAATTTTGGAATACCAGAGATGTCTCATAATTCTATGTTCATTAAGAGTAGGTTAAGTTCATTCCTGATCTTTAAACTAATGCAAGATAACAAAAATGGTAGGAAACGAGCCCACATCCAGACTGGTGGGTTTCATGAACCAAAAAAGGAATGTACCACTGCCCGAGCAGTAAGATAAAACTCATATTTCCTTCTGTGGACAAAACAAAGAGAGACAGCTGAGAATTCCACCCCAGCTGCCAGATGCTCTGTATATCACATGGGGTCAGCAGTTAATCCAAACAGAGTTTTGTGAAGGGCTCCAAGGATATACAAGAGCCAACAGCTCTTTCTTGGTTTAAAAAGGAGTAAACAGAGCCAGGAAGATAGGTTAGCAAGTAAGGGTGTTTCCCCCAAGCCTGCAGACTTGTGCTGGATCCCACTGGCCCACACATTAAGAAAGAGAATTAACTCCTGCAGTTGGCCTCTGACATCGTGGGCATGCTGTGGCACTTGTGTGCCCCATACACACAAATTAAATAAATGCATAATGGATGAATGAATGAATCCATAAATAAATAATTGTTAAGAAAGTGAACAAGGAAGCTGGAGAGGTGTCTCAGAGGACTCTTCTTATAGAGGACCTGACTTTCAGCACTCATGCTGGACATGGGTGGCTCACATCTGTCACACCTCCACGTCTAAAGGATCTGATGCCCCCTTGTGGCTTTTTCAGACATATGCACTCAGTGACACAGTCACACAAACACGTAAATAAATGTTTTTTTAAAAAAAAATTAATGGTCTCATTTTCAAATGACGAAGCATATCTCAAAGAAGCAATGGAAAACTTCCATCCTCAAGCGAACACACTGGGAACTTTAAATATAAATCCTACCCCAATTTCTTCCGCCATAAAATGAGAAAACAGTTCCTAACTCACTGCTTTGTCAGAGCAGTAGAACACGATTACTAAGAGAGCACACACAGAGTTCCAAGTAAATAAAAGATACAGGACAGCAGCTTGGCTAAAACTCAGTTATGCTCAGTCAGTCTCACTGTTTAGTTCTCACTAAAGGGCCCACCCCAGGGGTCAAAACAAAGGAACACTCTGTCGCTGACTCCAGATCCCGAAGTTCTCCTGGGTAGTTTCATCTCTTAGCTGATCTCCCCTTTGAGACATAAATCTTAATGTCTTCTTGGGATAATCAAACATTTCTAACCATTCACACGTGGGGCAAAGCTCTTTTCTGAGCATAACTCAGAATTCCACCAGAGGACGTTTAACTAAAACTCCCGTGCCTATTTTGTGCAAGTGCTGAGATAAAGCACAAATAAGAATGGAAGCAATAAAGACAATGTTTAAGCGCTGCCATCAACCCTTACAAAGTGTCCAACAGAGTAAATGGGGAAAATACAGACACAAAAATGCATCTGAAGTGTTTACAGTCTCTTCTGCAGCATAGTTGGGACAAGAGAGGCATGACGGGTTCCACAAAAGGGTGCCACGGCAGAACACCACAGAGAGGGACAAATGGCAGGAAATTAATCCTGAAGGCTCAACGGTTTGGTGGTGGGAGTGTGTGTGTTGGGGAAGGAGGAGGTGATAGTGTTTCAAAGCAAGCAACAAACAGTGTATGTGAACTGATTTAGTATCTAGCATTCCACCAACTCCACACAGCACCACTCACAGTAGGGATCTTTAAAACTCCAAGTGCTAATGTCAAAATACCGTTGGCATGCATGCTGCACAGTTTCTATAAGCAGTCTACAGACAAATTAAAAAAAAAAAAAAACCTATGGGAATCAGGTGTATTTGTATCATGATCCATATTGCTCCCACTACAAAGCAGATGTGGCTTTTGTTATCTACATCCACAAAAGGAACCTGTGAAAAATTCTAATTCACACACACACACACACACACACACACACACACACACTCACACACACACTACTGCAAAACAAAATGTGAACCACTAGCTCCAGTCACAAAGCATTCCTCTAAAAGTCACCGTTACCAGTGATGTGATGTAACTGATGCTATAGTCAATAGTACGCACCTTAACAGTGACCTCAAAATCTATTAACAATATACTCAGAAAGCTGGCCTTAAGGAGAAGTTAGGCACTTGTGCTTTTGAAATAACAATCTACACAACCACTTTCTGTTTGCATTTGATGGGCTGCTTTATCAGCCATGCTGGAAGACATTAACAAACCCAAAGTGCTCTACTTTTACTCATCAAGGGCTTTTAAAAGTAACCTTTTGTCCAGTCGATTCTTGACTAGATTTTAGTTAGGCACCAGGATTATAGGACTGGTTTGCTGGCTCCAAGCCCAGCATGGTACATGTCTAAAATGGGGTGTTCTAGAAGCTATCCTTCCTGAGGGCCCCCAGTAGTTCTGCAGTATCTCCTCCTGCACTTGTCTGACCTTCACTGTGAGTGCAATGCATCTGGCCCTTGAACAGGTTACTGCTTGTCAGACTTTACCAGTCATGTGTTTGAGCCTGTCTCCCAACCAAAGAATTCAGTCTTCTAAGACCAAAGCTCCCATTCATGTAACAAGTACTTAATAATACCTATTTTAAGTGAATTAAGCTTACAGAACATTATATTTTAATTTTCAGTGCCCAGCAAGACTCCTCTTCAAATGTTAAATGGAAAACTTAACTCCCCTCAATGTTATTTGAAAGCTTCGGAAACACAAAGCTATTATAAAAGGTGCCCTTTAAATAGTCACCAAAAAGTACCTTTGTTCGCCCTAAAAATGCCAAGAAGATAAAATGTAAAGCTCAAACCACTGGCAACTGATTAGCAAGTCCAACAGAGAGAATGGAAACAACATTTGCCTTTATAAAACCATACCAAGGAACAACAGTTGGTTTCCTTATATCTTCTGAAAGGACTCACAAAGTAGTGTTATTTAAATACACATCTCAGACCTGGCTGGATAGTGCCCCAGCCAGTGAGACACTAAAGCAATGCCTATCAGAATTATACTGCTAAACTAGATAAGCCACTTAAGAGGTCAGAATTAGGAACAAAATATAACCTAACTATAAAGTGAGTCACAGATTAGTTCAGTTCCCGCTGTGGAAACACGTTTCCCAGGAACAGGAGTGGGGGGGGATCACTAACAAATTAGTTCTCTTTCCTGCTGAGGCCACTGAGAACATTTCAGTACAGGTACCCTAAGTTCTGTGGTTCTTCCCAACTTTGTCTTACGCACACTGCATTAGGAGTATTTGTAAGTGGCTCCTCTCTGAACGCAGCACCTGCACAGGGGCTACCAGCTGAAGACCCTAATGGTATTCAGACTGAGATCTCTTCTCGTCACCATGAACAAGCACATCAATACAATGCACGAAGTGCTCATTGTTAGGAGGCCAAAGACAAATCCTAAGTGGGTAAATCCAATGTGGTAGCCTGAAGTCACTCTATCTCAACACCCAGATACAGATCAAACCAACCTGGTCTTCTGATTTCCCTTCTGCATATGACTTCTGAGCCTATCTAAAATCTGAATACTAGTCCACCGGGGTGGCTGGTAGACCTTTTTGAACTCATAATTGCCAGGATGTAAAGTGGAAACATTAGCCAAATCCTATATTCTTATTGTGAAGAACATATTAGGCAATCATATTAAATGCAAGCCATAGTACCTTTCCCCAGGTGAAAATGTCATTTGAAAGTTTTCCCCTTTTTTTTTTCTTGAAAAACAGACACTAATAGCTTGTGGATTAGTCCAACAGAAACAGCTAAAAATCACTAGATATGGTTTTGTTTTGCACAACTTAAATGAGAAAAGGCATCTAGTACTGGCTCTTCTCATATGATATTTGTCAATTATCAGGATGTTTTGTCTCATCTAAGAAGCTATTCATATAAAAATATTGGTACCAGGGGAAAAAGAGAGCGAGGGTAACATAATAAACCATATTTGTTGGGGTTCTGGGAATCTGTTTTGCAATTGAAATGGTTCTTCCCCTTGAAAATTTAATAAATAGGAGTCTTATCCCAAACATATGGTAGATAATGATTATTAACCCATGCCTTGGATCCTGTCTTGGAAAAGAATTTCTCTCTCATCTGTGACTGGTACTTTTAAAGGCATTTACTCCTTTGGAGGGGCACCTTTCTGTTTCCAAAAAAGAGTAGATACATTTGATGGAAACTCTCCCTCTGGCCCCACAGCTGAAAAGTAAACAGGCAGCCTAAGGCATAAAAAGGCAATTCGCAACAGAACACTATGAGAAACACTCCTACTTTCCCTTCTGAAATGTGTTCTTCTGGTCATTTTATCAAATTGCCAACATCCAATATAAACCATCTGGGAGAGTGTTTGGCACAGCGGTCTCCTCTAGAGTTACAGCTAAAAATAGCATTAACCACAGAAGACTCAAAGCCCACTAGAACATTTCGGAAACCAGTAAAGAAGATTGTTCTAATACAGAAAAAGGCCCTGAAAATGCAGAAGCTGCACTCTGAGAAATGCCTTAATGTTCCAGCGCCTTCACCTCACTGGCTTAGGGCTAAAAGCTCATCACTCTTGTAAGGATCCTCTAAGTATGATGGTGTATCTGGCTAATTACTTCCCTGAGATGGCTACTCAACTATGTCAAAATTTACAAAAGATGATTTAGACTATTTCTCCCACCTATCTCAAATAAAGACAGCAAACTATTCTACCTCTCTATAGTTCATGAAGATGTCTTAACCAGTACCTGTTTTTCGACCAAGAACATTCAATGTTCTATTCAAATACTTCCTTTTCCTCCAGTCTTTCAATTGCTACATTTCTCTTAGTCCATTTATTCTAATTCTTATCCTGCAACTTCTCCCTGCATGCTGTTTTAAAATCAAATGAACCCAAGTCCTGTCTCCTCTCACAATGAATAAGCTAATAATCTGAAGATTTTGCAACCTGATCAGTTCTGGCCACTGTAAAACTACAGGCAACTCCCTTAGTCTCTTTTTGCTCAGTTTGATCACTCTTCTAGAAGACAGAACTCAACAGTTTCTAAAATACAGTAATTCCCATGGCTGACCAAATTATTCCCCAGGCCTAGACTTTCACACAAAGCCCATCCCACATACAGAGTTAACTACAAAGAATTTACTTGCTATAAAGTACTAAAGATATATTCATATTTGTTCTCTACCATAACCCCAAATAAAAACTAAGAAATTCACTCTAAGCCTCCTAAGTCTTGACCCCCTATGCCTACTGTTTCTTTGTACCTTAGGCCTAAGATACAACAGAGACCCTCTCCTCCTCCTAACATCTAAAAATCTAGCTTCATTTTTGAGCTGTTCATCTAGGAGAATTTATTTATTGTTACTAGTGTCCACTTGTATTAAGTGGTAGCACAGATAGTAGGGCTAGCTGTTTTATAAACACCAACCTTTCCTGTATGTACTTGGCTTTCCTTTGTGTAACAGCATCCCTCACTCTTTGCTGCTTGGGAAGGTCATTCTTTTATTCTTCATAGCAAGAAAACCAAAGTGCGCATGCATTTGCTCATAAAATGTTGGCAAGTGCTAGGTGGGGTGGCAGCGCACCTTTAATCCCAGCACAGGAGAGGCAAAGGCAACACATATCCCTGTGGAGTCGCAGGCCACCCTGCTCTACATAGCAAGGTCAGGCCAGCCAAAGCTACACAGTAAGACCCTACCTCAAGACGACAACAAAAAATAAAGTTACCAGAAGAAGGATACTGTTTACAAAGTAATCCTACAAAATCAGAGGAAAAGATCACAAAAAGGCAAACTGCTACAAAAATAAATGGTTTATGTTTTTCATAAATCTCAGTATGAAAAAAGTTCTTCTTCTTGATTAAGAGACTAATGAGATATAATCACATTCTAATACTATATGAATTACTGAGAGCTACAAAAATTTTGAGAGTCAAAAAAAATTGATATAGACTTAGATTATCTAATATCACTGCATTGATGTTATAATTCTCATTTTTGTTTGCTATACTAGGTTAAGAAGGAGAATATCCTAGTTATGAGGGAACAAATGCAGAAATATATAAGAATAGGATAATCCACTTTTCAAATGGCTCAAAATATAAACACAGTGTAAATGATGCAGATGACAGTAAAGGTGATGAATAGGTTATACCACTTATTTGTAAGCTTAAACTTATTTCAAATGAAACAATTAAAAATGTTAAAATAGATTTAACTTTAGTTAAAAGGCAAAAGAATTCCACTTATGCAAATGGTGTAAGATTTTTACAGTTAGTGGAACAGCTGTGGCAGAAGAAAGAAAATGTACTGCCCTGCCCATTTACTAAATGAAGCATCTTGAACTCATGTTTTCCCAGCCTCACAACTGTGCTGTGAGAACTAAGTGACATAGGTACGTCATGCCTTTAACTGTTAGGTACTGCCTGAACAAGCTTTTTTTTTTCTTTAAAGGAGTTGCTATCCAAAAAAGTTATTAGTGGCACAAATGAGTGTTTGTTACCAATGGTCTTCAAAGAGAAGAGAGTGAAATGATTACATTAAAATTGTACCAACCACCACTTAGGTTCACAAATGGACTAACAAAAGATTTTCGAAATGTTTTTTTTCTTTTTGTTTCAGTTATTAATAACTTTTCTGTTACTCTGATTAAAAAAAAACACCTGATTAAAGAAACATGAAAGATTTATTTCAGCTTATGGTTTAAGAAGAGATACAGTCCAAAATGGTAGCAAGACTGTAGAGCTGACCAATTTCGTCTATTAAGGAAGCAGAGAGAAATGAATGTTGGTCATGCTTTCTCCTTTTTATTGAGCCTAGGACCAACCCACAGGGATTATACCATCCACACAAATGGTGGGCCCTTCTTCCTCAGTTAAACATCTAACAGACATATTTAGAGGTTTGTCTCCTAAATCCTGTCAATTCCACAGTCAAGATTAACCACCATAACAACATTGAGGCAACTAAAGAAAGCTGGAGCAGGAGAAGTGGTCCTCCCCATGGAAGAGCACACCAACTGCTTAACCCTGTGTCAAATGGTCAGCCCTGAAAACACACATACAAGTAACGTTATATGGCTGAAGAGATTATATTTAGAAATATATATGCAGGGAGATCAGGGAGTATATTGGAAGTTTAGAGAGAAGAACAAGAAGGGGGAAATGTAATTATATTAATCTTTGGTGGAGGGGGGGGAAGGAGGGGAGAGAGAGAGAGAGAGAGAGAGAGAGAGAGAGAGAGAGAGAGAGAGAGAAAGAGAGAAAGAGAGAGAGATAGATATTGATTAACCATCATACCCTCACAGAGTAATTCAAGAACTCTTCCAAAAACAGAATCTTGATGGCACTTGATTCTCAGTTCAAAAGAATCTATTTACGACTACGACACTGATCTCAATGACTAGATAAACTATTTTTGTTCACATGTGTAGTTCAAAATGCATATGCTTAAACTATCTAGAAACCCAGGCTTCCCAAGGCCAGTACATGCTCATTAGGATAAATCTTAGTATCCAAAGAGATTCCAAGCTGTTGCAGGGTTAGCTTTTAGAGCACGCTAAGACAAATACTATAGTTCCCTGTGTGGGACAGCAGGTCTAAGGAGATTACCTAAGAGCCTTTGATAGCCTATAAAATCTAGCTTCCCCTTAGTCCCCAAGTCTCTAACTTCATCCACAGGAGACCATCCCTTCCCAGCCATGTGCTCGCTATACCTAAGCACTGTCTGCTTTTCCTCCACTGCACCATGCCAGTTTCCTACGGAGCTTCTGCACTGGGTCCCTTGAAGATATGCACTCCCCCAGACCACCTAGGCCTTTGCTTCAGTGGCAAGGCCTTCAGAAGCCTTCTCTACTGCCCAACCCAAGAAAACCCCTTGGCAGGCACCATCATATCCTCTGGGTTGTTCAGGTCATGAAACACTTTCCCTCTTTAAAGTGTCTTCTGCATCAGCTGTCTTCCTCTCCTTTCTGTAATGCAAGTGCCAAGAGGGCTTCTGTTTGGTTCATGGCTCAATCTCCAGCATCAGGAACAAGTGCTGGGTCAAACAAGACACCTGATTTAAAGAATGAATTTCCCCAGCTCCATCCTCATTTTCATGTCTAATCCTGATGAATTATTCCAGGGATAAAATGCTAAAAGCTCAAATATTAATTTGTAGGTATGCCCAAAGTTCAACACTGTTACATACAATTGTCACCTGTCATGACACAGTTCATGCCTGAGAAATCAAGCAATTGAATTTTTCAGATTCATGATTTTTGTGCTGGGAGGCAACCATCAATATACAGTTATCCGGCAGGTAGGTGCATCTGGATCCACTTGTCGTCCAGTGGGACACATGGATCTCTTGATGAATATTCCTGAAAGCTTTCTGGAATTCTTCTCCTGATTCAGCTTTGTCTCCTTCCTCAATTGTCCTCTACTCTGACACCACCCGCTCCTTTACCTTCTCAAAGAGGTCATCTATCCTCATGGTCAAAAATACCAGTATTTGAGCAATGGTTCACACTATCTCCACTCCCATTTCTTCGCCCTGGAGTTCCAAGCTCACCATCGCATCAAGCTCACCATCGCATCAAGCTCACCATCGCATCGCATAGGAAAGCTATGTGCCACATGTATATACAGAACAAGCCTAATTCCTTCTGCCCACCCTATCACTTACAGTGGCATCAGCTGTCACACTCACTCTCAGTCCCATCAATCATTCGTCACAATCACTTCTCATTTTAAATAAAACATTTGGTTCTCTTGTTCTCTTGAAACACTGTTTGCATCTACCACTGTCTTTTTTTTTTTTTCTATTCTCATTATACTATCAAGATCACCACACAGAAAAGGATATTCCTACAAAATTTCACTATTTTAGTCACCCCCACTCCTCAGAACCTACACACATCTTGTAATCCATCCTAGCCACAATCACTACTTTTGTGGATGTGCTCTTTGCGGATCTAACTCACTGTCCTAGCATGAAGGCTGTACTCACACAAGAACTAACAAGTAAGGAGAGGAGAACAAACTCACACTGAGCAACTGGTCTACGCTGTAACCCGGTGACTCTACGTCCACCAAGAACACTTCCTCCAAGAAATAATTATGCATTAAGGCAGCTTCATCTAAATTATTTCACAATACAAGCATCTGCCTAGCACATAACTCTTATTTTGAGGCAGGGCCTCACTCTGTAACCAGGCTGACCTCACACACACCGTGATTCTGAGCCTCATGACTGCTGGCATTATAGATATGTGCCACTATGCCTGGCTCACAGATTTTAACTATTGCAAATTATTTTGTATGAAACTCTAAACAATGACTGGGTAAAATAATTATTTGGAGTCCAGTCTGCTTAACTTAGAGGTGAAAGGTCTCAGGATTGTTTTCCTTCTTTTGAAGCAGTTTCTCTCCTCTGCTTATAACACCCCAGGAAACCTCAAAAGTGTAATTTTGGTGGGGGTGGCTGGAGAGATGGCTCAGTGGTTAAGAGCACTGATTGTTCTTCCAGAGGATCAAGGTTCAATTCCCAGCAACCACATAGTGGCTCACAACCATCTGTAATGGGATCTGATGCCCTCTTCTGGTGTGTCTGAAAATAGCTACAGTGTACTCATATAAATAAAAAAAAATCTTTAAAGAAATCAAATATGTAGATTAAAAGACAACTTCAACATAACCTTTGATCTTTTGCTCATTACTTTGTTTTCTACGTGCAGAGAACTAACTCTGGCCAACACACTGCTATATTGAACCTGCTTTTCTTAATTCAGTCCATACACAGTGAAATATACTGTTAGTCTTTTCAAAAGGACACAACAAACTATGCCATTAACTATGACTGCTGACAGACATATTTAAAGCTAAGCTTAAGGTTCTTCTGTAGAGCCTTTGCACATATACTCATACCTAATGTGCTTGTTTTATAAATAAGAATCCTTAAAAATGATTCTTCCCTCTTTAAAGTAATTGTGCCTTTTTCTTATTATTGTTGCTATTCATATTCTCTCTCTCTCTCTCTCTCTCTCTCTCTCTCTCTCTCTCTCTCTCTGTGTGTGTGTGTGTGTCTGTGTGTCTGTGTGTGTATCTCTGTGTGTGTGTGTGTGTGTATCTGTGTGTGTCTCTGTGTGTGTGTCTGTGTGTATCTGTGTGTATCTCTGTGTGTGTGTGTGTGTGTGTGTGTGTGTGTGTGTGTGTGTGTGTGTGTGTGTGTCTGTGTGTACATAAACATATGCATGAGGCCAGAGATCAAAGCCTGGTCTCTTCCCTATCACTGTGTACATGTTTTTCCCGTTGAGACAGTCTCTCTCACTGACTAGGGATGGAGTTCACAGACTGGTGAGAACAGTTGCACCAAAGCTCCCAAGATCTTCCTATCTCCACTTCTCAGTCACATCTGCCTTTTTATCTGTGCTGGGCATCTGAACTCAGGTCCCCATCCTTTACCCACTGAGCCATCTCCCCCACCCCTAGAATGAAGCTTTGTAAAATTTAACATGTTGATAGTGCTCTCTGACTCATCCACTAAACAGCCTCCAATCACAGCTTTGCCACTTCATCACATGTTCAGACCTCATCTTCTACATCTAAGATAAAAATGGGTGATGCAGATCATTCCTAAGGGACTATTTACTCTACAAATATCCACATCTGGTATAGCCCATGATAGTAAGATCAGAAGGATTTTTACCTCATCTCTTTGCCACTACTTTCTCCTTCACAATTATCATTCAGAAAACCACAAACTATATTGTTGTATATATGTACCTGCATATATGCATACATACATACATACATCTAATGGTGCACAGGAGACATGATGACTTACTACTACCATTAACTGTGATTCTTGGGGATCCACATCCAACACCCTTTTCTAGTCTTCAAAGGCTCAAGGCAAAGGCATGTATGTGGCACACATACATACTTGTAAGCAAAGATTAAGCAAAATGGCAATGAGCAGAACGGCAGTTTTTGCATATCACAAGCCTGACAAGGAATTTGTTTCTAAATCATGCAAATAATCTGTTTACAACTCACTGACAAGAGTAACTCGCTTTTTAGACGGCAAAGGGTCTGAACAGATAATTCACCCAGGTAGATATGCATTCATTCAGCTAACAATCAATGCCTCCCACTGCTCCAACATCTGTCCTCTGTCCTAAACAAACTACAGAGATTTCTGAAACAACTAAAGGGCCCTTCTTTTCAAGGTGACTCAAAACCAATCACAGAAGAACTCCCAGTCTCCAACCACTGCAGCACAAGGCCCAAGGGTTTCTCACCCCCAGATACCTTTTCCCACTTCAATGGAATTAATTTATTTCTACAGCAAAAAGAAAAGAAGCTATTTAGAATTTACCTCATTCAGCTTGAATTTGTCCATTCAGTCACTTTACTTTACAATGCCCTTGCTTTAAGGAAACGATGTGCCAGTGTTAGTCAGAGTCCTGAGGTGAGTAGTATTTTAGCCAATGGCATGGTGTCACATTGCAAGGGAGAGTATCTGAAAGGGCAGTTGAAGATCTCCAGCCTATTCTTACAGAAATGCTCTCCAGGTGGACAATAGACACCTCTGTACCACCTGCAGGGCATGCTGCTTCATGTGAGCATCCTACCAGACTGACTAGATGGCCTCAAAGAGTAAAATACTACTGTTCTCAGTTCAGTGCCATGGACGTATTGGTCATTTAGGCTCATTTCATGAGTGTATTGTTGTATCAGTTAAACTGTGTGTAGATGTAAAAATGTTCCTAATTTCTACACGAGATTTCAAGTTAACTATTAGTAAACAAACACAGTAAGTATAAAATCAAAATAAACCACGTTGTTTACTTACATATAATGGAGCTTGTTGTGGACTAAGTTTCATGACCCAGGACACTAAAACAAAAAAAGAAGAAATAGATGAGAATAGAACCCAAAGTTGTCAACCAAAATATAAAAAAATATACCACCTAACAGTTGTCGAGTGACCCGTGGCTCTGTGAGTATAACCCCAAGTCTCAGTGGTGTACACTCATCTCTCCTTGGAGATTTAAGAAGATAGCAGTCCAAAGGCTACAGAATACTTATGTTCTAGTCCCTTCGGAAGAGGGTGAGTTTTCAGATTGAAGAATCAAGGTCAAGAGCTTCACAGTAAACATCCTCAGCTGAGCTTTCCATGACAGCCAAAGCTCATCAGCTACTGCTTGCCAGTGCATGTCCCCAAAACCCCACGAGGAAGTCCGTGGCAAAGGTAAGTGACAGAGACCACTAAAGCACTATCCAGGTCTGCCTTTCCCTCAGAAAAGGAAGGCTACAGTTTGCCTTTAACAGCTAAAATCAATGATCAGATTTCTGTAACTGAATTCTCACCCAAAAACCACACCCCCACCACCACTACCAGGACTCGACCCTACACAAAAACTATAAATAAATAAGCAATGCCAAGAGCAGGAGAAACCATCTTCCCCAGGGAAGGGGGCCAAGTGATTGTCCAATACCAAACGGTCAGCCCTGAAAACACATTCATACATGTAACACTATACGAACTGAGCAAGTCGTACTTATATATTTAGAAACACACATATGTAACAACAATAATTAAATAGAAAGAGGACATAAACTTGAGAGTAAGAGGAGCAACACAGAGGTGTTGGGAAAAAAAAGGGAAGAGGAGAAATGATGTAACATAACTTTGAAAATATAAAAAAACTTTAAAAGACACCGCCCTCCAAAAAAGAAAAAGAATAACCTACTCTTAAAAGTTTAGCATGGTAATTTTATTAGGACATCAGAACAGCAGGTCCTTCGCCCTAGAATATAGTAAGTGGATCTGACATCATCAGAGTCAGAGGGACTAAAGTGTCTTGATTAGAACTTCATCCAACTGAATTTTTATTCATAATAGATAAATTAAGCCACATACTAACCCGCAACCCCAGCAGTACAGAAACATCAAAAAAGAGTAGGTAAACTGCTACCACGGATTCTCACAGGTTTCAAAAGCACACAAGTTAGAGTCAAGTTTTCATGATCATAAATAATGTAAACACTTCTCAAAAATAAGCATCCTCATAGAACTACCACGATCAAGCTCTCTCTCTCTCTCTCTCTCTCTCTCTCTCTCTCTCTCTCTCTCTCTCTCTCTCTCTGTGTGTGTGTGTGTGTGTGTGTGTGTGTGTGTGTGTGTGTGTGTGTGTATGGGAGGGAGAGGGAGAGAGGAAGGAGAGGGAGAAGGAGATCAATACTCACCCCCAAAGCAACTACCATACACTGGGGAGGTGGGACTCCATGATTCCAGTAGTAAATCATTTCCAACCAGTCCCAGTCCCATGTCACAGGCAGCTCCCCCGTACTTGATGAGGCACCTCTACAGCCTCCCTTGCTCCCTAGTCAAATCCCCATGGTGTTACTGTCCTCGGGCCTGCAGTGCTCCTTCCTCCTTGCCTGTATTCAAGGACTCTGTACTTAGAGGTACTCAAATCACTGAAAACCAAGATCGAAAATCTATCAGCTCTTTTTTTTGTTTGTTTTTTTTTTTATTTATTTTTTTTTATTAACTTGAATATTTCTTATATACATTTCGAGTGTTATTCCCTTTCCCGGTTTCCGGGCAAACATCCCCTTCCCTCCCCCCCCCTTCCTTATGGGTGTTCCCCTCCCCCCCCCCCCCCCGACAGTCTAGTTCACTGGGGTTCAGTCTTAGGGCAGGACTCAGGGTTCCCCTTCCACTGGTGCTCTTACTAGGATATTCATTGCTACCTATGAGGTCAGAGTCCAGGGTCAGTCCATGTATAGTCTTTAGGTAGTGGCTTAGTCCCTGGAAGCTCTGGTTGCTTGGCATTGTTGTACATATGGGGTCTCAAGCCCTTCAAGCTCTTCCAGTTCTTTTCTCTGATTCCTTCAACGGGGTCCGTTTCTCAGTTCAGTGGTTTGCTGCTGGCATTCTCCTCTGTATTTGCTGTATTCTGGCTGTGTCTCTCAGGATCGATCTACATCCGGCTCCTGTCGGTCTGCACTTTTTGCTTCATCCATCTTGTCTAATTGGGTGGCTGTATATGTATGGGCCACATGTGGGGCAGGCTCTGAATGGGTGTTCCTTCAGTCTCTGTTTTAATTTTGCCTCTCTTCCCTGCCAAGGGTATTCTTGTTCCCCTTTTAAAGAAGGAGTGAAGCATTCACATTTTGATCATCCGTCTTGAGTTTCATTTGTTCTAGGCATCTAGGGTAATTCAAGCATTTGGGCTAATAGCCACTTATCAGTGAGTGCATACCATGTATGTCTTTCTGTGATTGGGTTAGCTCACTCAGGATGATATTTTCCAGTTCCAAACATTTGCCTATGAATTTCATAAAGTCATTGTTTTTGATAGCTGAGTAATATTCCATTGTGTAGATGTACCACATTTTCTGTATCCATTCCTCTGTTGAAGGGCATCTGGGTTCTTTCCAGCTTCTGGCTATTATAAATAAGGCTAGATGAACATAGTGGAGCACGTGTCTTTTTTATATGTTGGGGCATCTTTTGGGTATATGCCCAAGAGAGGTATAGCTGGATCCTCAGGCAGTTCAATGTCCAATTTTCTGAGAAACCTCCAGACTGATTTCCAGAATGGTTGTACCAGTCTGCAACCCCACCAACAATGGAGGAGTGTTCCTCTTTCTCCACATCCTCGCCAGCATTTGCTGTCACCTGAGTTTTTGATCTTAGCCATTCTCACTGGTGTGAGGTGAAATCTCAGGGTTGTTTTGATTTGCATTTCCCTGATGACTAAAGATGTTGAACATTTCTTTAGGTGTTTCTCAGCCATTCGGCATTCCTCAGCTGTGAATTCTTTGTTTAGCTCTGAACCCCATTTTTTAATAGGGTTATTTGTCTCCTGTGGTCTAACTTTTGAGTTCTTTGTATATTTTGGATATAAGGCCTCTATCTGTTGTAGGATCTATCAGCTCTTTTTAATGGAAAAGGTAAGTATACTTCAGGCCATTATACTCAAATAGGAAACACAGATTTAAAAAAAAAAAAAGGTTAGGGGCTGGAGAGGTGGCTCAGCTGTTAGAACACTTGCTGTTCTTCCAAAAGGCCAGAGTTCAGTTCTCAGCACCCATAACCACTGCTTAAGAGCTGCCTGTAACTCCAGCACCAGAGGACTCAATGCCCCCGTGGCTTCTTTGAGAAACTACACCCAAGTGAGCAAATCTACATACATAGTAATCTTTTAAAAAAAAATGTTGATGGGCTTGAATAGCTTTTCAGTGCATTAATATCCATTTAGTTTTAAGTTACTGGCCTTTTAATCGGTTTTGCAGACCTGTCTGGGATGCAGAATTGGGAGAAATATAAATTTATGAGTCAGTGTGCCTTGACTAATTTATGAAATGGTTTTGCCATATTATACCCAGTAAAATAGTATCGGGTAACACAGACATAGAAATTAATACTCCAACAATCCAAAAGGACTAAGAGCTGGCAGCATCTGTGATGAGAAGCAGCTTGACTCATTAGCCATCTTATATAATGTCCGTGATTTGCTGAGAAAAAAATAAAATGCTGGTTTCAAGTGGCTTCTCTAAGTGACTGCTACTGTACTGGTGAGAATCACATGAGGGAAGGCGGGTTGATGCTGTCACAATAGTGTAGACTTATAAACTTATAAGATGTGCTATAAAGCCAGTCCCATACCACAGGGCTCCAACACAAGGATTAAAGAGGGACGACAAAGTGTCTGCCCGCCCACACTTTTCAAAGAGTCAGATCACTGTTATATTGGCAACACAGGGCACCAGAAAGAATCCATCTGTCAAAAGGAATCAAAGCAATGACCAGAAGGCTTCAGGAATGGCTGGGGAACTGGATGACTTTTAGGCTCCTTAAATGCTGACACACAAGAAGAGAACTAACTTTCACAGCACTCTATATTTGATGTTTTATTCCTTCTCCACAGAGCATACTATTCTCCCCATCTCACTGATTCAAAGAATTACTTAGCACAAGGACAAAAGAGGAAAAGAGCCGAAAGCTGTCTAATATCAACATGTAGACGTTTCTCCCCATGTCACCAACTAGGAGTCTTTGACAACAAGGTCTGCTAAGCCCTTCTGCAAAGGAAAGTTAGTGAAATGCTTTATTAATAACACCTACTAATTTCATCAAATAATTTTAAAAAAGAAAGCTTTACAGTGTCTTCCTTAGCCAGTAACCTAGAGCAAATCGCAGATTCAAATGAGTTGTTTTCAGCTCACAATACAGAGAAGTACAGACAGTGAAAGCTGTCTAACACTTGAACTAAAAAGAAATACCAAAATTCAGCCTCAAACAATATGCTGTTATGAAGTATGCTCACAAATCTACAACTCTGTAAAACTAGAGTTAAAATGAGCCCTAACTGCAATGGGTGTGAAATATGCGAGTGACAGTGACCAGGGGCTTCTTTCCTTCCCGCTTTATTTTATAATGTGGAGGGAACACAAATTCCCTATTTTACTCTTGTATAAAAGTGGCATATTCACTTTATGTCAAGACAAGACACATCCAATTTTAATCCAACTGTCTCAGTCATATAAATTAACACTCTCTTGTACTTTGATGTAAACTACTACCAGTCTTTTCTTCCTAGGGTACAGTGCAGACACCATGATTAGACTGCTACAGTTAGCTGTGCGGTGTTTACAAAAGTAAGCAATAATAAACATTTTACAATTTCTTAAATTATTGCTTATAAAGGGGTATGTAGGAATTCAGATGAGATTGGGCATGTTCAGGGTGGTATGGCCAAAGATGATGTATAGAAATTTAATCACTATACAAGATATCACAGAAACTAAGGCATGAAATTCTATAGCTGTAAGACTGACCTGAGAGAAAGGGGGGACAGGAAACAACGTGGTTGCATAAATGAGTGAGAAATCTAAAGGCTACAAGAAGAGTACACATAAGTAACTATGGTGCTCACAGACACTTTTTTTGAAGACCAGACTGCAGATATTTGAAGTTTTATGGTTCATGTCTCTAATGCAGTATGTAAAATTAATAGATACATCTGCATTTAAGGAAGCTTTATTTGTAGAAAAAAAAAAACCAGCAGAATCATACAGCAAGCCAGTGTGGTAACAACCTTTGGTTAAAAGCTAGTGTGACCCCTGCAGCACAAGTAGTCCTCTGTACCCACCTGAGGCTTCATGTGCCCCAAATGCTATCAGCTACAGACAAGTGCTGATGCGGGAAAGGCAACAGGAGGTGATCCACAGCATTCTCAACAAAATCTCCACTCCTCAGCATATTACTCCTCCTACAGCAAGCTGCTTACCTGAATCCTAGGCTCTTTATCACAGAAAGGGCATATAATTACTGCATTACTACATGATTGGTGGAAGAATTAAAATATAGAAACCAGGGACAGAGCCTAAAGGACATTAACAGATAGACCAAAAACCATTGCTTCACCATTTTGTGATTTCTTGGTCTCACAGAAAACCATGAAATACTAAATGAAACTTTCAAGTACCCAAAGATATCTTTCTGACAACATCTTAAAATGGACTGGTATGTAAATTAAATTCTAAAATAATACAGAAACCATAGGACAAAATCGGTAACAAATACTAAGAGTTGATAAGTCTATTGGTTATATTTCTCACTATAACCAAATACCTGACAAGAAGAAACTGCAGGGAGGAAAGGTCTGTTAGGGGTCAATCTGGGGCTACAGTCTATCACGGCAGAATGATAGACAGATAGCTGATCAGACTGCATGTGCAGTCAGGAAGCAGAAGTAAGATGGATGCTGGTTTCAGGTGGCTTCCTGCTCCCCAAAGTACCCCCTTTAAAGTCAGACAAGGTCCTGAACCTGGGAGGTGTATACTTGTAGTGTGTTTTCCCTCCATTCGTTAAACATCTCTGGAAACTTCCTCAAAAACACACACAGAGCCATGTCACTCCAGATGATTCAAGTTGAACACCAAAAGTAGACATCAGAGTAAAGCAGAGGAAGAGCCTGCGTCCTTGGGGATTATAGGGAATTTCATTTCCAAGCTGTCTTACCTATAACTATTCAAATAAAATCTGATTATTAATTTTGTAGTTTTTCAACACATATCTGAATTGCAAATGTGTAAATGACAGTTTGCAAAATGTGTAAAACTGAAAGAAAAACAAAACAATTAAAATCTTTACTAATGGTCTTTACAGAATGTGTACTATATATATATACACATACATATATATACACACCCACGCACACGCACACACACACATATATATTATACATACATACATACATACATACATACATACATACATACATATATGAAAACAGAAATAAACTACTCTAAGCCTATAATGAAGCATTACAGAAATTGGGGATAGGCATTTTACAGGCCTGACGTGATTATTGGGAAATTTCACTTATAAACTTTTGTGATCTCTGTTCGCTTACTAGAGACCTCCTGTCTAGGTCTAACAAAACTTGTAACTTCAATTACAGTGGTTTTAAAAACAAAGTATCCTCCACATCTGACCCAAGTTCTAGAAGGGAAGGAGAGCAATTAAGAACTCAAGTATATACAGAAGGTTTCTACTGTCAGAGTTCCTATGTTACAGAATATGCTTCAAGTAAATCCTCCTGGCCAAAGCCTCTACTAAGCACTAAGCTACCATCAAAGAACCCACAAAATGTATGGTGGGAGTAAGCATGGAAATGAGAATGCATACATGCAAGGGATTCTGGTAGAAGAAAAAATGTTCAGCTCTTGCTCAAAAAACAAACAAACAAACAAACCCATAGTCCAGTGAATCTTTACATTCCTAGGAACACAGGCTGGTTGCTATAAATGTGTATTGGCTGGGAAGTTGGGGAGGCTAGAACATGAAATTCTAAGTCAAAAGGAAAAAATAAAGTGTATGTAGCATCAATGGGATTTCTCTCTGTCTGTCTCTCTCTCTCTTCTCCTCTCTCTCTCTCTCTCTCTCTCTCTCTCTCTCTCTCTTCTCTTCTCTATCTCTCTCTCTCTCTCTCTCTCTCTCACACACACACACACACACACACACACACACACCCCTTGGGGTGGACTGGTGTGCTTGCTTCTGTTTACAACTGCATTAACTACTGAGTGGCCAGCTGTATGAAGTGACTCTCGAAGCTTATTTCAAGGGCAGCGGTTCAAAGCTTTGTTAAATAACATAGTCTTTCACTCTATCTAGAGTCAAAATCAAGAACCACATGTGGCACTGTCTCTGCTCTGCAGTCAGGGCCCACACACTTTGGGAAATGATGAAATTCCGCAATGTGGATCTGATCCCCTGCTAACTTGGCAGTTAGCCTTGCTCTGTACAACTAGCACTGTCACATGACACAGTACTTATTTATTAATCGTCAAGGAAGGGGGGGAAACAGCACTGACCCAAATGAGCAAGAATTTCCCATAAGCAGCAGAAGGTAGGAAGGATATGAAAACAATGAAGACTCTAAAGTAGACTAACACTCAACAGAGAAGCAAATGGATCCACATAAGTTAAGACACCAACAAGGAAACACCCCACGAGTACACTCACTTATCTATTTATTTGTGGTCAATGCTGGGTTGTCACCACAAATTTAGGGCAATAGATACTTAAGCACAAATCAAAGTAATAATGAACACCTTTACCTTAGAAATAAATAAAAATAAAAACTGTAAATGAGGAAACTATACTACTTTAAAGAATCACAACTTTAGTCTGAACATGTAGCTCAGTTATAAAGTACTTGCCTAGCACACTTGAGGCCTTGGGTTCAATTTTCAGTAGTATGAGAAAATTAAAAAATTCAGAACTTTTTTTTTTACATTCACCTTAGAAAATTATTTTAAATTTTATGAGAACATATCAGAGCCTCCCTTTTTATTACATTCATACAACCCAATGATATAAAAAGAGCAAAGAAAATCCCTTCACTTTTCTGAGCTCCTACAACATTTCATGATGAAACCTAATTACTGACTCTAGAAATAAAATTTTTATGTCTCATCCTACCAATTTAGTAAGGAATATGTACATACAAACAGGTATTTGAATTAGCATGCAATGAGAACACTAACAATGTTACAATGGTCAGGATGGAGCAATGACTCTCTAGAAAGGGGATCCCAAGCAGCCATTTCTGGAGGAGGCAACCAAGAGGCAAGTCTCACCACATGGACGTGGAGAATGCACAGAGCACAAAGAGCAGCATTTCAAGCTGTGAGAGCACAGTGGGCTGCTGACCCCGACACACATGAAGTACAAGCAGAAAACAATGGAAAGCAGACAGGAGGAAAACCTCCTGTACATCTGAATGCCTCCCGCATCACCTGGCCTTACAAAGAAAGGATGGGATAGAGGAGAGAACACATGAACGGCCTGTGTTGTGGCTATATAAAGAAACCATGGCCATGCCAACATGACCACATCGAGTTTCTTAATGTTAAAGCTCAGCTCACATTTTTGTTATTCACAAGTGGATGCCCAAAGACTCACATGAGTGGAGAGCAAGCTGTTCGCAATCACAAGGCCCCAACTCAAACCCACCCAGACAAAGTGAAGAAGCTGCTGTAGACCACAACCACTGAGACCAGGCGGATTCCCACCATGGCCTCCTCAAGGCCAGCACAGTCTGGCATCCTGGTTGCTCTGCACCAGCACTGTGTTCTTCACTGTGATCCCTAGCCTGAGCCCAGTAACCCTTTGTACCTTAAAGGGTCTCAGCAACACAACAGATCAACTCCTTCCTGGGAGGAACCACTGCCACCCTGCCTGTCTCTGCCTGTTGACCGGATGCCAGAGTCTTATCACCCTGAGAAAATCTCTCCCGACTCAACTCTCACTCTCTGACTCAACCTTCCTAAAACACCATTTTCATTCTGTAACACTCTCACACACCAGGATAAGCAGTCTTTAGAAGGCTTCTTCTGAGGTATTAATTCCTTTTCTTAAATTTTTATGGCACAGCACTAAAAGTAACATGCCAAGACTCAAGAAACTTCTCCGAGAGACACCATATGCTCCATTTAGGGGATGCATGTGGCCCATATTACTTTTTTTAGAACATTTATCCCCATGAAGTGACTAATACACAGTTGGTGTAAAATACATATACTTAATAACTGCCGGGACCTAGTGCATTCATGAATGAGAAAGTGCACTAGCTCATGTTGTGGGGAAGGCTCTACCATACTTTACCTTCCTGTTTGTAAAATAGAAATAAATAACAATAAGGAAACACTCAATAAGTTAAGTCCTTGTTCCTAACACCGGGTGTGAATGACATGACAACCATTTCACGGCTAATCTTACATTACGATCAATTCCTACATTCTAATATCTAATCCATAATCATAAGTACCGGGCCACGCTCAGGAAGTTGTCATGTAAACAGAAACAGTACTCTGTTAAATACACTATTTATCATAGGGAAGTCTCAGAGGTCATCCACACTGTCCTGGCTATCTGCCGTCTCAGAGTAGTGTTCAAGGTCTCATTATCTATGCAACCTTAAGTACTCCTGTTTTCCTGTCCCTTTACACACCTCAGCCCTGTCTAACTGTTTCTCCAGCTAACACCCTCAACCCTGACTATGATTAAAGGATTCCTGCTTGTAATCCAACCCCACAATCGTCTGAGTAAGTAGTTTCTCTTGTTTCTGCACTTGACTTCTGCCCTTACCTTGATAACTTACACATTACAGGTATTCACTCTGCAGTGCCCTTCTCACCACTACCACACATGTGCTGGGCACGTAAGCAAACACTTTATAAACAACAACACAAACAAACAAACAAACAAGAGAACTGACAAAGGGTCCATGAGACTGAGCAGGAAGGGGTCTTTAGGGGCAAGGAGATGGTAGTCTACAAGTGATACAAGATATAGGAGTGGGAAGATTGGGGATTAAAAGTGGAGGTGGAGGTACAAGGGACAGGAGGAATGGGAGAGGAGCAACCAAAGCCAAGGACTATGAAAAGAGCTTATAGAGATGCAATATTCTGTAAGTTAACTTCTAAAAATCTTTTTAAAGGGGTTTGAATATAAACACCCTGCCTGAGTGGGTAATGCTGCTTCTAGAAGAAATGAGTTATTAAACAAAAACCTCGGTACCAGGTGGGATATAGTCAGAGGGCAAGTAGGTGACTGCCATTGCTTCAGGTGTCCTCTAAAACTAAATAGCATAGTCCTATGGCCAAAACCACAGCACAGTTTGGTTGCAAAACAGACAGAAAGAAATCTAAAAATTACTTTAAAACTTCATCCCTTGATGGCCAGTTTTCATGGGGCTAGATGATGTTCTGCAGGCAGCTGTCAGAGGAAAGACATCAACCATCTTATCCAGTATGGCACCTTGAGTGTTCACAACTGGTCAGTGTTTAGAGTAAGTGACTACTGAGTGATCAGATATAACCCCTTCCACCATTAGGGTGTGGGGCACTTCTTGAAGAGGGGACAGAAATGACCTCTTATTACATTATGTTACAGAAGAGGATAGGGAGGAGTGCCATTGAAACTGTCATGGACACGACATAGACACTGCACTCATGAATTCTGCATCGCAGCTATGGTTACATGTAAGAGGTTAAGCCAAGGACATTAGTCAATATTCCAATAAGCAGCACCAATTAGACTATGTGGTGAAAGAAAAGTTTGAGAAAGAGGCAAGGAGGTATAAAGTGGAGGTGTTTAATGACTTTTGGGGGGAATGGGGGGTGATAAGTATGATCAAGACACATACGTGGATAAAACTGTCAAAGAATAAAAGGCAGTCTTTTGAAAAAAGAAAGAAAAATCTAGCATTAACTTGTCTAACAAAAGATTCTGAATTTCTGTGCCTGTCATGTCTCCTCACGACAGGAATAGGCTGGAAGACTGGACCATAAGCAGACTATTGGAGCTAAAGGCAAGGCTGGGTGTTTCTCCTCTGGGGAGAGGAATACACAAGTTCACTACTTCAATTATCTTTTGATATTTACAAAGCCTATGATTTCCTACAAATATGGGTTTTGTTGCTTTGCAAATGTCTCAATGGAGAAGGAAACTCCCAAAGGTCATTCCACAGGTGAGAATTTAGGCACCAGCTGTATCCTGTCATACAAAGGAAAGGAAACTGCTAAGTGGCCTAGGCATCCAGACAAGGGAGAGAAACCCCACAAAGTCAGTTAAGTGCTGACATTTATCCCTACGGTAGTAAGAGCAAACTTTAAATTTAGAAAATTCATACTCAGCTGTGAAACATGTAAATTGATTTCTACAGGGGTTAAAATAGATATCCGGTCCAGAGACTGCCAAATTCATGCCTTTATACTTCCTCTACCCTCCCTCCCTTCTATGTAAAAAATAAGCAGCCTAATGGGCTAAGTTGTCAGCCACTTGGAAAGCCTAAACACCCCTTACCAGGACAAACCCCAGGCCCTATTCGTGGCTCTCTTGCTGGGCCTGACATAACAGAGCCACGGGGCCTACCAGCTTAGACACGTAACAAGAGCACCATCAACTGAATTATGCAAGGAGAACAGAGGCTAAAGAAGTCACAAACAAGCTAAAAGAAGATAGCATTAACTTTAAACTAAGGGAAAAAAATCCCTTGTAGCTAAATATTACATTCAAGGATGTGATTCCACAATAGTATTTGGGGAACAATGATACTGTAAAATAGGAGAGATGACAACTTACAAAATGATCTCAAAGTCAGAAGGACCTGTGTTTACTAAGACTTAAAGTATCTGTGAGTGTCCTAATGAAGCAAAAATGCTACAGAAACAATTCCAATACTTTCAGCAATTTCCTACTTGGGTTTTTTGTTTATTTGGTTGGTTGGCTTTTTGAGATAGGGTTTCTCTGTGTAGCTCTATCTGTTCTGGAACTCACTCTGTAGACCAGGGTAGCCTCAAATTCACAGAGATCCATCTGCTTCTCCGGATTAGAGGTGTGTGCCAGGAATTTTGGAAGAGCGGTCAGTGCTCTCAACCACTGAGTCATCTCCCCAGCCCCTCTAATGGGACTTTTTAACCACAGAACATTTTTGATCTGAAGAATCCCTGGAGAATTCTTCACCTTTATAACACACACAAAACAGGGAGTGTTCTGTTGTTGTTGTTGTTGTTGTTGTTGTTGTTGTTGTTTTTAAAGGTTGTGCCTGTGTGCATGTGTCTGCATGCATGCCTGCAAGAGTCTTTGTATCCCATGCATGCAGAAGTCAGAGGAGCCCAGAAGAGGGAGCTAGAGCCTGAAATGAGCCTGAGTCCTCTACAAACCAAGAAAGTACTCCTAACCAACAGAACCTGTGTGGAACACCATCAACCCTGTTTGTAGAAAATGTCACTAAGACAGGCAGACAGAAAGACAGGCAGACAGACATTGTTCTGAAGTAATAGAAATGTTTTGGAACCTCTCATAACCCATGGAGTAAGATGTCCCTCACTCATCTCTAACATGTAAGGCAGCTCTAACCAAAACTGAATCTGCAACTTTGAGCGACATGCTGAAAGAAAAGTATTAAGTATTACTAAATACCTTTAAAAGAAAAGTATTATCAAAAAGCTCTGTATATGCTAACATTATACAACACATGCATGAAAATTCCCTCTCTTAAATAACATTTCAAGGTTGTCATAAAAAATGCAGACCTGGCAGATGTGGTAATCTCAGCACTCAGGAAGCAGAGGCAAGGAGATCTCTGAATTAGAGATCAGTCTGGTCTACACAGCAGGTTCCATGCTAGCCAGGGAGACACAGCAAGATCCTGTTTCAAACAAAACATAGATCTGGGGGCTGGAGAAATGGCTCAGTGTAACCATTGCACATAGTGCCCTTGCAAGAGAACCTGAGTTCCATTTACAGCACCCAGATCAGGCAACTCATAAATGCCTAGAACCCAGCTTCAGATTCAATGCTTTTGGCTTCCTCCGGCATCCCCCAACAACAAGTGTCTAAAACTCAACCATGGGCTTTGTTTTGTGCCACTATGCAGCCTTAGCTAGCCTGGAACTCAAAAGAGATATCCACTGGCCTCTGCCAGGATTAAAGGCCACCCCAATTTAAGACTGTGTTGTAACCACTGGCGGTCAGAGGAGGCTGTGAGCTGCCATATAACTGTTGTTCCTGAGAATCTGGGCTCCAAAGCCACCACCACATGATGGCTCATTCGTGGGCTCTGACGCCCTCTTCTGGCCTCTGTGGCCACTGCATGCAGCACATGGTGAACTGACATACATGCAGGCAAAACACCCACAGACATAAAATAAAATAAATAAAATCTAAAACTTTAGGGGAAAAAAATGTAACACTCTACTACTAGTATATACACAGGCCACTAGAATTTGAACCCAGACCTGACTCTTAAGTCATGTTTAAACTTTTCCACATACAGAAACATGAGTACCTTAGGGATATATGACCACGGATGAGGAGAGGGGATGGTTTTGTATGCTGTACATTAATACAGAAAAAATGAAAAGAGAAATTCTTAGAAGAATTTTATTAAATTCTTGACAGAGGGTATAGAATTGTACTAGCTAAATCCCTGAAATGAAAAGACAAAAAAGGTAGCATTTGTAAACCAATGTATGCACCAACCTGCTTTTCCAAAACAGCCAACAAGCAATCAACAGGCCAACCCACAAGCAAATGGAAATGCTAACAACTTGAGAAATGGCTGGAAAGGACTCTTGGACTCCATTCCACGTAAACACCAGCTTGGCTTTGTTTGTTTGTTTGTTTGTTTGTTTGTTTGTTTGTTTTTCTCCACATAAAACACAGCCACCAGCTGAGATTTGCTACTACACAAACTTAGTTGCTGTTAACTGAATTCTCTAGGAATGTTTTACTTCAAATGGAGGGAGGGGTCAGAACCAATACTCAAGCTGTAAGAATGAAAAGGGAGTGTATTTATGGTTCAAAATTCTAGAGAAACAAAATGTGTGATGTTTCTGTTAGTTTTGCGATAAATTAGCCAACTTTAAGTAGTAATAAAGAGCATGCCATCCTACCACTGCGTGGCACAAACTGAAGGGTACACTAGCTTTTCAAACAGCAATCACAAGTCCTGGAATCTGCTATTAAGCTGAGCAGACAACTGGCCCAGTACAATGGACAAAGCAAAGCCACATACACCACGGCATGCCATTGTAAACCTGAGCGGCTAAGCCAGGCCAGAGCAAGAAACAAAAACAGAAGGCAGCTACCCATGCAAGGAATGCCTCCCCAGTCAGTCTCAAAGAAGGCAAAAGAAATACCGTAGACTTGGAGGAGCTTAAAACTCAGCTATGGACTCTCCAAGGCACTAGTTCTCAGCTGACTATTTGTTAACAGCCTCAACACAGTCAAAACATCCACTCTAGCTGAGAACGAACGGACATAACTAACCCTAAGGCACTCAGAACTAAATAAGCAATAAAAAACATCTTGTCAGACAAGTTAACCTGCTCCTTTCCAACATTTGGAATTGTTAGGATTCCTAAGAAGCATTCTGCGGGAGAATAACCAGAGCTGATATCAAATGAGTTCAAAGGTTTGGAGCATAGTCTCTGATATGTTTCCTAAGAGGGACAGGGTGGTTTACAAACACTGAAGCAAAATAACAATTCGAGTATTAAAATCAATAGAATGGGTAAGTAGTGAATGTGACTTAGAAAAGAGCTTTAAAAAAACTCAGTAAATGTATAAGAAGTTGAAGCCATTATAAGTTCTGAACGCAGTATAAAAAGCAAGCGCCGGAAAGCACTGGGGAGTAAACGCTGAGACTGAGAGTGCTGCTGAGATTCACTTTTTTCCGTGCACTTGCAGGTACAGGTCCTGCCCAGACTGCATGGTTCAGCAGCTACGGCACACAGAAAGCTGCAGTCTTAGAAATCTACTTGTGAACTCCAAGCCCTTGCTAGACTAAGTCGGACTTGTACTGAAGAAAGTCCAAGGCTTCTAGCACAAAGCAAATGCACAAAGATTATTCTCAGATCGATGCCCAAAAGAACAAATGCTAACATTCAACAGCTAAAAGAACACAATGGGCCTACAAGAAACACCACCAAGGTGCAGCACACATAGAGAGTACCAAGTATGTGGAATCTGTTTAAAAATTTTACTAAATCCCTCGTTAATAACTGAATTAGATAAAATCCAAAATAAATGTTCACTTCTATTTGCCTAAGACTTCTAATTTTACCCATGCCGAGCTACAGACACATCTGTATATTTTAAATATCATAAAGAACTTATATATAGGATATAACAGGAACTCTTCCAACTTAATAAGACAGCTCATTAAAAACAAATTATTTGAGTAAATATTGTCAGTGATGAGGCATATATTAACTTGGAGTGTTGGTAGAGCTCAGGAAGAAAGAAGAGCCTAGAAGGGGAATAGAGGAGAAAAGATGCTTTAATGGGGAAGAAAAAACACAAGTGCTATGAAAAATGTGGAGGTGGAGAATACTGGGGCTTAAAGATTTAAGGGATGAAGGGTTGTTATAAAATGTAGGTTGTATGAAAAAGCATTATAGAAACCTGCTACTTTCTTAACTAATTTAATATACAATCACAGAGCCCAGTGTAGTAGCATATGCCTTAAATCCTAGCGCCTGCCAAGCAGAGGTAGGAGGCTCTCTGTGAGTTCAAGGCCAGCTTGTTCTATTTAGTGAGTGCCAGACCAGCAAAGGCTACGTGGTGCAGGGGAAGAAGAAGAAAGGAGGAGGAAGAAGAGAAAGACACGACAACAATTAGCACAAATATGAGTTTCAACAGGAGAATGAGTAGGTTGAAAATGTTGCTCCTAGAAATAATAGGCTATTAAACAAAAATCTTAGTACCAGGAATGGGGTATCTCCCTATGAATTAATTATTGGTCAAGGAAGCCTCTGAGGACCCCCAAGTCAACAAAGGCTATTGCCATTCATCGTGGTTGCTCACCAAAACTAGGTGGTAAAACCCATTTGCCAACTTTGGTTGCAGGTTAGCTGTCACAGTGCCGGATGCAGTGCAGGCCACTGTGCGAGAAGAAACTGAATAACTGATTCCTGCAAGCTACAATTCCAACACCCAGGACAAGATGTGCCCATTGGTACAATGGCTGTCATGAAGATTTTAGGGATAATCAATCAGTTTGTGATTGGCTCTGAGGCCCGTTCCACAGGAGAAAATACACCCTGAATTCTGTGAACCTAGTCAAAAGTGCCTGGTTCAGGAAGTCACTGGCCCTAGAGAGTAACCTACTATTGTTCTTGCTAAACAGACATAGTGTCCAATTGCCTTCTAAAATTTACATTTATATTCATGGATCGGTGCTGTGCCCAACCTTGACAGAGAAGCTTTCTGTGGTGGGCAGAAGCTACTGAGGAGACTCACAACTGGTCTAAGTGCTGAGACTGCATGCCTGGGAGTGACCGGCCCTAAACGGAACATTACACTGCCATGCTACCCCTCACTCCACCTCTGCCAAAGGCTCAAAGAACGCTGCAGAAAAGGAAGAAAGTATAACAGTCATAGGAGTTCTGTAAATGCTGTCTTCTGCATATGACTTGGTTATTGGACTTATACACTCCCAGTAGCTGTGGTTACCTGCATAAGATCAAGCTTGTCAATTTTCTGGCTCGAGAACAGAGGCCAAGAAGTCCCCACCCCCTGCTGAGGAGCTATTGGCAGTTAATGGCTGCTGGGGAGGGAGAATCATTTTTCCTTTGGGCATGTGGCCCACACCTATTCATATGAGGGCAGCAATCACTGTTATGTTAAAAAGAGAAAGAGGATGAGGTCATAAAGTTGAAAGGGGAACATGAGAGGCCTAGTGCAAGCTGGAGGGGGGCTGGTAATGGCTATGATAAAAAATACACCGTATACATGTAGAAAATTCTCAGAGAGTAAGATAGATGGACGTACAGACAGATACAGAAGACAAATTAATGGCTAGCAGGCACATAAAAAATGCTCAACATCACTGGGATCGTAAAATGCTTCTGTTCACCTAGCAGCTCCCTTTATCTGCATCAAATATGCACTTCTAGTTTTCTAAGAATCTACAGGCCCAGGTGGCAAATACCCACCAAACACTAAAGGAAAAGGCACGATAGAACTCTTACACGCTAAGAAAAAAAAGAATGGCGGTGGATGAGAGGGCCTCCGCTCAGTTCTTAAAGCCAAGTTTGCTTGACTCCAGAACTAGAGGAGGACATTGTGAAATAGGGCAAAGCAAACCTTCACAAACATAGAAAGAAAGAAAACCTTTAAAAATGTCTCTAATAACTTTTATTTACTTATGTATATGTTTGCTGAGTGTACTTAACTGCTGAGCCATCTCTCCAATCTCCAAGAAATTTAATTTTTTTAAAGATATATTTATTTATTTTATGTACGTGTACACAGTGTAACAGTCTTCACACACACCAGAAGAGGGCATTGGATTTCATTACAGATGGTTGTGAACCACCATGTGGTTGCTGACGATTGAACTCTGGCCCTCTGGAAGAGCAGTCAGTGCTTTTAACTGCTGAGCTATCTCTCCAGCCCCCAAGAAGTTTTATAGAGTAATACGCAATGATCAAGTGGAGTTTATCCAAGAATGTAATATGGAATTTACCAGGTAAAAAGAATAAGGAAAGAAAAGGCTCAGCACAAGCCTAGTAACTCGACTTCATTCAGAAGCTGTGTAAGAGTAGGAGAACGGACTCCACACATGTACCATGGCACGCATGTACCTACAAAAACACATCACACACAACATGATGGCACTTCTTTTTTTAAGACAGGAAGGAGCTCACTATGTAGCCCTAGCTAGTCTAAAATTGCTTTGTAGACCAGGCTGTCCTGGACAGAGCTCTGCCTGCTTCTACCTCCCAAGTCCCGGTATTAAAGGTATTTTCCACCATTCCTGGTTACAAATATTAAAAAACAAACAAAAACTGAAAATACATATAGGCATATATCATTCAATACTAAAAAGGCATTTGAAAGAACAATGACTGCCTCTTTAATAACCCTCAACATACCAGGACAGAACCTTTTTGAACTTAAGGAAAAACCTACACTGAAATAAAACAAAGTGAAAGTTTCAATGTTTACTCTGACAGGCAATGTAAGTAGACTATGGGTTCCCACAATGGCAATGCAAGCTAATGAATGCCCAGGAAGAAAAGGGAAGGCAAGGCGAGCATGCGCGCAAATGGAACAGGGACTGGGAGAGAAGTAATGCTGTATTTTATCTGCACATAATAGCAACAACAAAGTTACTATGAGTGATGTCGGCAAGGTGGCAGGTAATAGGGACAAGGTACAAGAATCTCCATTTCTACTACCACAGATGGGAGTTAAAATGTCAAGTATTGACAGTAGCACTCAATTCATGAAGCCAAATTTGCCTTGACATCCACGCTAGAGATGAACACTATGAAAAAGAGTAAGAAAACCCAATAATATCCTGGAATGTTCTCTTTTTAAAATATTTAAAACTGACCTCTGGGTAGGGCTGGGAGGTAGGGTCAGAGGTCAGGAGTGCTGCTGACAGCAGGCTGTCTGCTCTTGCTAAGTTTTACTTTTAGAGGAATCCTGTTATGAGGCTGTTGAAGGTAATTTAAATTCTAGCCACCACCTGCCTAGCTGTACAATTTCTCTGTGTGTACACACTCATGCCCTTACATGTGAATGTAGATGCTACATGCCCTGGAGTACAGGTAGAGGTCAGGACATTCTTACTGTGCATCTTGTGTTTAGAAGGTCGTTGTGTATGCTAGGTTAAGTGACCTAACTTTCAGATATCCTACTGACTGCCTTCCATCTCACAGCAGGGGCACTATGGTTACAGATGTATGCTACCAGGTCTGCCTTTTACATGATTCTTGAGATTCAAAGTCTGGTCCTTCTATTTTGTTTAGCAAGTGCTTTACCCACTAAGACAACTCCCCAGCCTCACTATACAATCTCAAGCAACCCAATTATAACTCTGTACCTGTGAGAATAAGTAAAAAACAACCAGTTTTACCTCCTTTAAAGTTAAGTTTTAAACCCAAAAAAGTTACACACAAAAACTACACTATGATTATGTAAGTGACCATAAGACCAAAAGGAAAAATCAGAGGAATCTGTATATTCATGAAAAGCTTATTATTTAACTTTGATTTTTTTTTTTTAACTTTGAAAATTCTTAAGTAGATAAAGGGCTGGAGAGTTGGCCCAGAAGTTAGGAGCACAGGCTGCTCTTCCAGAGGCCTGGATTTGATTCCCAGAATCCGCACAGTGGCTCACAATCATCTGTAACTCTGGTCCCAGAGGCTTTGACCTCTTCTCATGCAGGCAAAACACCCACACATACAATATTTTTTTTTTTAAAAAAAAAAGACTTCGCTACAACTCTTGTTCTTCAAGAAAATGGATACCAATGCTCAAAGAGCTTGGTCATTGACACTTTGCTCAAAGGTGGCAGACTGCAAAGTCGATCTGGCGCCAAGTCATTCTTTTTGGAATCTTGCAATGTAAACACTTTCCATGAAATCAGTAGCTTGGCTTCTAATACTTGGTTACTGGTGAGCATGCATGAGGTTCACAGGTGCAAAGGAGACATTTTAATAGCTATCAAGAGGAAAATCAGTATCAAATGAGCAAAACATATGGGTGCTCTCTCCAGCTCAGACCTGAGTGAGCCCTGCTGCATCATAAAGGTCATGTGGGAAGAAAGGAACAATCAGTTTTCGAAAGAGGTCCATGGGAACAGAGAAAAGAGTAGGAACAGGAGCTAGGGGCAGTATTTTGAAATGTTAGCAATCACTATTGCCTCATGAGTACACGAAAGCTGGGCATGAATTATACAGGCATGCGTTTCTAAGATTTAGAACCAGGCTTCCACATTTCAACCAAGATCCCCTAACAATGGCTGACATTACCAAATGACTCAGCACCAACTGCAGCAAACTCACCAGGGTAATAAGCACAGTCTGACAAAAGCCTCTGAGCTTGCCTTCAGCCAAACTAACAGCCAAACTGACTCCGTTCGGTACATACCTGCAAAAGGTTTGAGGAGAAAAAGGAAGAAGAAGGGAGGACTGCCACATCATGGGATCTAATGCAACTGGTCTTGCAACTTATTCTACTCATCTCACAACACCGTGGATTTAAAAGACACAGAAAGGTACATCACAATAGGGACTGCAGTCAGCCAGCCTTCTTGGAACCACACTTTAGGAGATACACAGGATGGTCAAGCAACAGTTCTTCTTGGGCTCACTGGGAAAGAACTATCTGTTTCTCTGTTTGTGAGCAGGTTTCCACTGACTTAGATTTAATTTAGGAAACACTTACCTTTTATTTATTTACATTTTTCATTCCATCCTTCCTATGGCTCTAATTACATGTATATAGTAAACCTTTTAAAAATTGTTTATTTTTCACTTTTAGAGAAAGTGAGCATAAACCAAATGGTTATAAGAACCGTTTACAAAACATTTCACACAAACTAAAAGAGAAACAAAACAAGGACAACAGTAGCAGCAGCAGCAGCAACAACAAACTACTCTCTCCTCAGCTGCCCACTCGAATTTTTCCAAAATCAACCACATATCTGGATACAAAGCAAGTCTCAACAAATTCAAGGAAACTGAAATAACATCCTGCATATTATCTGGCTACAAATAAATAAGGCTGAATATCAACAAGAGGTGGCAGAAAGTACAAACTTTAGGAAGGTTGAGAACCACTGGCCTACATCAAAAGATGGAACAATTTCATGACAATATTCACCTGAAGTCTTGGGAAAACAGGAACAAACAAAGAGAAGTGGAACAGTTGAGCACTACCAAGAGAGGTGGAACTGGAGACTCCAGAGTGGAGCAGAATAGCCTGCCTGCCAAGGGTAAGAGATGTCATGCCCTCCCCCCTCCCCTTAACCCCTCCCTCCTGAGACAGGCGGGTGAAGGTCCAGCCCCTTCACCAGCTGCAGCACTCTGGAGAGGCCCTGCACCTGGCCTGGGTAGCACTGTAGAGCTGGTCCTGGTGGAGTGGGAGGGGGTGAGCTGGCCCCAAGGGCATGAGAGCAGGAGAGCTAGCTCTGCTCCTTGGCAGCTGCAGCACAGAGTGAGCTAGCAGGGCAGTATGGAGAGCTCCCCTTGGTGCTATGGGTGTAGGAGAGCTGGTGGCTGATCCAGGACTGTGAGTTGGCCCATCCCAACATGTATCCCATCTATGGACTGTTGGAGTACATGAAGGGGCTGATCCAAAGCTTCAGGGTCTCAAAGACACAAGGCAACAACAGGACATCGAAGAGGAGTGCTGGTGAGGATCCAGTATTGATAATGTAGCAGAAGCTAGAGGCCTTGAACCAGATCAATGATTTTTTGCAGTGAACATGTGCAAGTAAAGATGTGTGGACAAAAGAATATACTGTGTGACACAGTGTGACATGTGACAATATCCACAATGAGGTGGTTTCCTTTTGTACTGTTGTCTTTTATTTTTACTTTTTATTTTCTTTTGGGGGGAGGGGTGGTATGAAGGGTTGGGGAGATGAAGGGTTGGGTATGAAGGGTTGGAGTGCATGAAAGGAAATTCACAGAATCAATAAAAGGCTTTTTAAAAAAGTAGATGCCAAAAAATAAGTCAGGGCTGAAACTGAAAAAAAAAAACAAGACAAAAGATCACAAATATCAATTAAATGAAGAGTTGGTTCTTTGAAAAAATTAACAAGTTGAACAAACTTCAGTCAAATTAGCAGAGAGAGAGAGAGAGAGAGAGAGAGAGAGAGAGAGAGAGAGATCCAAATTAATAAAATCAGAGATGAATAAAGAAAACATTACAAAGACACGGAGAAAATTAAGAGAATTAAATAGACATATTTTAAAAATCTATATTCCATGGGGCACTGTGGCACATGCATTTAATCCCAGCACTCAGAAGGCAGAGGCAGGTAGAGCTCTGTAAATTTGAGAACATCCTAGGCTACAGAAGAGTTTCAGGTCAACCAGAGCTTACTTAATGAGACCCTGTCTCAAAAATAAAACACTCTATATTCCACTAAACTGAAAACGTTAAACATATCTATCAATTTCTAGAAATATATCTACCTGTCTATAGATATCGATACGTCTGTTTCTTTATACACTTTTATAAGTCTTTTATAAGGAAACAGGCATCAAAATGAAAATGAAGTCAATAACTTAAATATGCCCATAATAACCAATAAAAAGCAGTAATTTAAACTCTCCCAGCTTAAGAAAACCAACCAAACAAACAAACAAACAAACAAGCAAACAAAAAATCCAGAACCAAATGGATACAATCAGAAGTCTATTAGACCTTTAAAGGAATACCAACACTCCTCAGATTATTCTACAATAGTAAGGAACACTTGCAAATTGTTTTTATGAAGCTAGGATTACCAGATACCAAAAACAGACAATGATTCAAAAGGAAGAGGAAGAAATTATTGGATAATCCTTCTAATTATCTCCCTAATGAACATCGAAGCAAAATTTTTTAATAAAATATTTGCAAACCAAATTCAAGAACACATCAAAAAGATAAAACACCTTGATCAAGTCAGCTTCATCCTTAAGTATGAATGTTTCAACATATGTAGGTCAGTAACTATAATCCTCCCCATGAACAGACTCAAGGTCAGGGAGCTCTCAATCACTTCATTAGAGGGGAAAAAAGGATTTAATAAAATCCTACATCTCTTCATGACAAAAGTTCTGGAGAATTCTGGGATGCATCTCAACACAATAAAGCCAGTATATACAGCAAGACCACATCATCCTAGGCAGAAAAACGTGAAGCATTTCCACTAAAAAGTGAAAACTCAGGGATGTCCACTCTCCATTCCTATACTATGTAGTGACTGAAGTCTTAGCTAAAGCAACATGAAAAGTGAAGGGAAAAAGAGATTACATATAGAAAAGGAAGTCTAAGTTTCCTTACATGTAGATGATATGCTTCTATACATAAAAGATCCTAAAGAGTCCACCAGAAATTTTATATAGCTAATAAATACGTTTGGATGAGTAGCAGAATACAAAATTAACCAAATCAGTAGCATTCCTATAAACAAACAAGCATACCAAGAAAGAAATCAGGGAGACAATCATTAAGAATAGCCTCCCCCACCCCACAAATTGCATTTCTTGGAATGTAACCTAAGGAAGGTAAGAGTTGTTATAAAAAAAAGCTCTAACCACTGAAGAAAGAAATGAAGAAAATGTCAAATGATGGAAAGACATCCCACAGTCAAGCGCTGGTAAAATACTGTGAAAATAGTCATTCTATCAAAAAAAAAATTTACACATTTAAAGGCATTTCAATCACAATCCCAACACAGTTCTACACAGAAACAGGGGGAAAAATGATCTGGAATCACAAAAAAAAAAAAATACCAAAACCATCCTGAACAATAAAAGAACTGTTGGAGTTATCACTGTCCCTGGTTTTAAGTTATATTGTGGAGCTACAGAAATAGAAACAGTGCATTGACCAGTGGAACAGAAATGAGGACCTACATGTAAGTCCACATATCTGCAGTCCTGGATTTTGATAAGAAGCCAAACATACAAACTGGGAAAAGACAGCCTCTTCAACAAATAGTGCTGATTAAACTGGAAAGCTATGTAGACGAATGAAACTAGATCATAATATCAGACCTGAACAAAACTCAACTCCAATTATTACAAGGTCTTTGACATTAAGACCTGATACCCTGAAACTAATAGAGGAAATGGTATGAGTGGGCACAGGAAATGAGTTAGTAAGCAGGATCTCAGTAGAGGAGAAATCGGACCGCATGTAACTGAAAGTTTCTATACAGGAAAATAAAATCATCACTGAAGTGAAGCAGCAGACTGGAAATGGGGAAAATATTTCCCAGCTACATGTTTGACAGACAGTACCTAGAATATACAAACAACTCAGAAAATTAAATACCAAGCGAACAAATTTAATAAAAAATGGAGCACAGAATTAAACAGAGTTCTCAAAAGAAGAAATACAAATGGATGAGAAACTTTTAAAAAAGTGTTCATCAGCTTCACCCACCAGAAAAAGGGAAACTGAAATTATGTTTGAGATTTCATCTCCTCCTGGTCTGAATGGCCAAGATCTTTTTGTAAAAGGGCAACATATATGCATGGATGTGGGGAAGGGGAACTTTTATTCATCACTAGTGGGAGTGAAATCTCGTGCAACCACTATGGAATTCAGCGTATGGGTTCCTCGGGAAACTACCACAAGATCCAGTTCCACCACCCTTGGACATATTCCCGAAGGACTACATCCTACTCCAGTGATCCCTGCTCAGCCATGTTCATCAATGCTCTATTCCTAAGAGCCTGGAAAATGAATCAGTCTAGGTATTTATCAACTGAAGAACCGATAATAAAAATGTGGAGCATTTACGTATGGTAAATTATTCAGCTGTTAAGAAAATTAAATTATTAAATTTGCAAGTAAATGGATGGAGCTAGAAAAATCTATTCTGAGGTAACCCAGAAAGAAAAATGCCCTACGTTTTCTCCAATTTGTAGATGTTAGCTTTGAATCTTTAGGTGTGTTTGTTTCATTTGGAATGCTCATAGAGGACAGGGAAAAAAATAAGAAGCCACTGGAGAAGGGAACTTTCAAAGAAGCGGTGATACAAGAAGAACAGTAAACAAAGAGTTAAAGGTGAACGATGGAACAGGAAGGGTTAAGCTGGGTGAGTGTAAGCAGTTAATAAACTAAGACACAGTAATTAAAGCTGGTGGCTGAATTCCTTGGAATGCCACAGTTTAGCAACATAAGAACAAAAGGAAATTACCAAGTTAAAAACTGTATTCAGGATGCTTTATAGTAAAAGAAAAGCACACATCTATAAAGAAGCTCTAAAGAAATTAAAAAGCTCCTGGCATCATTTTTACTGCATTTTTTTTTTTACTTCACAAATTATTTTTCAAAGGATCTAGAAATTGTCATGTGCAAAAGATATATTTGACACAACAAATCATTAGCAAGATTTGATTAGATCAAAAACAATGATTAAAGTTTAAAAAGAAACTGAAATAGATCAAAAGGAAGTAACAGGAAGGAGATACACGAATACACACAAAGACTCAGATACTTACTCATGCACAGGAGTGATTTTTTAAAAGTGAAATAGTAACTCAAAGAGAAATCCAAACAATTTGATAGACAGCAAAGACTGTCAAAAACATTACATAATCCATTATTCATACACTATGGCACTATGCTGCCCCTTAAGAACTTAAAACAAGAGGGTATGGGACAGAAAGGGAGGGAAGGGAGAGGGAGGGGAAGAGGGAGAAGAACTGGGTGAGGGAGAGAGACAGGCAGAGGGAGGGGGACAGGGAGCATGAACACAGCAGCAAGAACAATTCAGAGCTAGAAGACAATACAATGATTAAGATAGAGTATATTCAGTGTCAGCTGCCATGGTGACAAAGTACAACAAACGGTGGTTTAAAACAACAAAGGCCGTCTAACAGTTCTATAGATCTGAAATGGAAGGTGACCTAATAGGATCATAAACTCAAGTTATCAGAGGGTTTTTCTCCTTTCTGAAGGATCTATCACAAAGTATTTACCTGCCTCTCCCTCTCTGCCTACTTCTAGCTGCTGTACAACACCTACATTTCTTGGCTGTAGTCCCTTTAATCATCTTCAAGGCCAGCAAAATCCAATTTCTCTAACTTCTTCAACTATTCTCTCCTTATCCAATCCACGACCAAATCAGACTGAACCCTGGAATAATTCAAAATAACTGTCACCATATCTGCACCTTCCCTCGGACCATGTTAGGTAAAAGTCAAAGGTTGTATAAGAGCACGGACACTGATTGTGGCAAGAGAGAGAGTGTGGGTATTCTGTTATACAAAGTATAAAAAACACAGTGATTGAAACAAATAACGTGTATTAGCATATGGGTGAAGGGTTCATGACCAATGGCATCACGCAAATTAACTTCTGTTGTTTAAGAACTGAGCACAGTGTCAGTTAAAATGGTGGGCAAGCTATGTGGGACACACTGCACTCTGCAAACAGAAAGGCAGCAGGTACCAAGGCTTATGTACATAAAGTCCAAAGAAAATCTCAGAAACATTGCTAGGAGTTTGGTACCATAAGACTGGTGAGTATGAGGATCAGAAAGGGAAGAGAGTAACAGTATACAGTGAGGATTTTAGGCTTCGCTCTAAGTAGTACAATAGGCAGCCATTGACAGTCTAAGCACGACAGCAGCCATGACACATATGTCCAAGAATACAATGTCTGCCTGTGATATCTGGTAATGGACATGAAAGCATGCATGTGATTAGGAAGCTGGGAGGAATTACTGAAACTAACTCAGTAAATTATAAAAGACTGCATGCCTAAATATGGCCAGTAAGAACAGGGACAGAAGGGGGAGGCTTTGAAAAGGATCTGAGTTAAGTGCTTCAAATGTGAAATTGGAGCGTTTACCAAGAGTTTCACCTTGGTTTAAATCAATGATAGCACTGGAAAGAAGGAAACGAGCCAATAATAATTTGAGATGAGCACAGAGTTGATTCTATGTATGCCACTTTTGAGGTCTTTGCCAGGGTCAAGAATAACAGCCCTTGAATAGAAATGGACACATGGATCTGAAGCTCAAAGGAAGTCCATTAGAACACAGGGTCCAGCATCACTAACACACCAGTAATCACTTACACTATCATTCTACAGCCCAGAATAGCCTAGAACTAGGCAACTCAGGGTGCCTCTGACTTATAACCCATGTTCCTGTCCTGACTCAGTTTCCTGAGTGTTTGATTGAAGGCTTGAGCTGCTAGACCCTGTGACAAGACTTAGAAAGAACTCAGGAAGGTTGGAGGAACAAGACTGATTATGATATAAAGCTGTAAAGCATTCTAGCAATGCAACAAAAACATGGCTACCATGCTTAAACTGCTAAGTAATATACAAATGATTTTAAGAAAAAAAATACTAAAGCTGGGCATAGTGGGACATGCCTTTAATCCCACCCAGCACCTGGGAAGCAGAGGCGATCGATCTTTAGGAGCTCAAAGGCAAGTTTGGTCTTACATGATGAACTCCCAGGGGACAGCCATAGGGAGATACCAGCAGTTCCCTGACCAAAAAAAAAAAAGGAAAGAAAAGAGAACAAAAGGAGGGAGGGGGAAATATCCAAAATGCTTAAATATAACAGTTTGGTGAAGAAAAGTCTGTTAGTTCTAAAAGTGACCAACTGTTCAAAATTATTCAAGGTAATATAATTCTAGTTAGTATACATAAGATATTCTAAAATCACAATTTTAAACAGGAATGGTAAGAATGGCATGCATAATATTAAAAAGACACTAATCTGTATTACATTTGAAGAATGCCTAAGTATGCTTTAGTATGTCAATTAAAACTGCAAAGCAAACTAAACAATGTGTACAACAATTACATTTAAAGTGATCAGAAGTCCAATACAGGTATATATCACTCCCTGCTACAAGGTAAGGCAGAAAATAAAAGAGAAAGACTATACTCAATGACTCAAGGTACAATTACAGGTAATTTTATTTTTCCATTTCACGTCATGAAGCTTCCGTGAGTTAGATTCTTCATAATATAATTCCTCATAAATGCTCCACAATAAGCATTTATTACTAAATATCAAGATTAAATGAGGGACTGGTGAGATGGCTCAGTAGTTAAGAGCACTTTCTGTTTTCCTAAAGGACCCAAGTTCAGCTCTCAGGACCCACAGCGGGCTCACAAGCACAGCTCCAGTTTGAGGGGATCGGACATCCTCTTCTGGCTTCTGCAGGTACATGTACTCACGCATACTCATACTCATCTTCACCATACTCTCCCCACCCCACCCCACCCCACACACAATAATGTCTTTTTTTCAACCAAGAGATTTGTTTGTTAAAGAGATCTTAGTTTCCTTAAAACTGCGTAAGGCAGTTAGTTACATGCCTCATCCCTCAAAGGGCCCTACTTCTAAACAAGACAACCTCCCCTAGTCCTATCTCTTCTCATGGAGCTTTGGCTTAGACACTTTAAACAGGGCACTTGTTACAATTAAATAATGTAGTCAAACTCAAACTGATCCTCCATGAAGGGATACAGTTCTATAAAAGGAAAAAGCCCATAGAACACCAACAACCTAAAATAAAAACAAATCATGTGGTTTGCCACCACGCAACAGATGTGTACAATGGGTCTGAAGCACAGCTGTGTGCAAGTTCAGCGGCATACAGACCGCTCTGAAGAGTCAAAAGCTACAACCAGACACGAGACATGGTGGTGGTAAGACAACAGACCTCCATCTACCTCTCTGCACACTGCTGAGGGAACAAGCCTATGGTGGAGTCTTCTAAAATAATTATTGTTGGTTTTCTCTGCTCTTGCTTTTTAGAAAGTTCTTCCAGGCCAATTTTTACTGCCTTATATTTATTGGTTTGTTTGTTTGTTCATTTTGAGACCGTGTCACTGTGTAGACCTGTCTGTCCTCCAAGTCAGAGAGATCCTCCTCCCTCTTGCTGTCTGCCTCCCAAACACCAGACATGCAACCAAGTCCAGCATTCCTCTCACTTCTTATTCTCAAAAGCGCTTGGCACAATAGCATAAAAAACAGGCCCCAGCCCCAGCATACTCAGGATCCTGAGGCAAGAGGATTACTGCAAGTTCAAACTCCCACTTCACAAAGAAATAAAAAAAAAAAGAATAAACTATCACAAAGAAGAAGAAAAACTCACTTTGGAGATAAACACACCTAGATGAGAAACTTATGTATCTTTTCAAAAGCTGATAAAAAAAAAAAATGCAGACACATAAGGTAAGGGATCATTTCTTTAACCTAAGCATCAGAAGCCCAGACAAAAGAAAAGAGATCACAGGATCACCTCCTTGTCGTCATGGAGGAATAAACAAGAAACTGTTACCAGAATGCACAGTTTCTAACACGCAATGACACATACAGTGTAGGCTTTTATTGTTAGTTCTCAGTGGACTGAGGAATGGAATCCCCAGATTCATAACCACATGGCCTTTTAGGAGACATTTTTAGCTCAACAAGAACTCACGTCAATAATTTAGCATAAGCTGAGGAGGCTCCCAGGGAAGGGAAAAGCTGCCAGCGTGAGCTGTGAACTCAGAGCAGTGGTATACACTCTAGGTCCTTATGTATGTCGCAATAAAGGAGTGCTTAGGGTTAGTTTTTAATCACCAACACTATATTAACAGTCCTTTCCAATCCAAAATAGTAAGCTTAAGTAAAATGCTCACTGCATACATCCAAGCAACTAAACAAATTGCACACCTCTGACTTGCAATGATTCTTTTCTCAATCTGAGTGGACCTGTGGGGAAATGACTAGACTCTACTAGAAAATTAGGAAAATAAGTGAGCCAAGAAGGGTATGTTTCCAATCCTAGTATTGCCATCTTTAACCCTATAATGCTTTTCATAAGCAATAATGATTTAACGGTCATTTCTAAGCTTTTGGCTAACTAAAATAAAAAGTAAAATGACACTGGAGAGGCCTAAGTCAGCTTGGACTCCAGGCCACCCAGAGCTACATAATGAGACCCTGTCTAAAAACAACAACAACAAACCTATTTTAAGGAGCAATATGAATTGATACATACAAGAAACAATTACTTTGTACAGGTGGTAGAAATTTCTTCACCTAACCTCTATCCAATTCTTTTGTTTGTTTTGCTTTTGAAACAGGTTTTTGTTTGTTTGTTTGTTTGTTTTGTTTTTTTAATGTAGCCCTGGCTGTCCTGGAACTTCTATGGCAGACCAGGCTGTCTTGGCTCTCACAGAGATCCTCCTGCCTCTGCCAGTGTGGGATTAACTGTGTGAACCACTTCACCTAGCCTCTGACCAACTCCTAGGAAGGAATATACTGAACATTGAGGAATCTAATGACAGAGTGGCCAGAGTGTGATGAAACTCTCAGGGCAGCACTTGCTTACCATGTACAGGAAAAGCCCTGAGCAGGATCCTCTGTACCATAAGAAAATAAAACAATTAGTGCTGTCAACTTGACAGAATGTAGAACTCCCTGAGGCGGGGATGGGGGGAGATACTCTTGAGATAGAGTCCCCACTGTGGCTGACACAAACTCCTGACCGGGACTCTGGACTGTGAAGGAAAAGGAGCTGAGCAGCAGTGCCTACCCTCTGTCTCCTGCCTGCCATGATGGACTGCGGTGAGTCTCTGTCAGTCTACTGTTATCATTGTACTTCATCACAGGAACAAAGAAACTAGGGCAGTCAGTAAAACAAAGGAAGAGAAATCCCATATGCAGTTATCTGACAATACCACTATCTTCAAAAGATAATAGAGTATTTGCCTGTCATACCCAAAGACCTGGATTAAAAGAAAAAAATAAGTAAAAGACAAAACACTGAAGATCCAGAAACATAGGAAAGTCTAAATGCATGTAAAATGGATATGTGCCAAGATATACATGAGAAGCCACAATATATACCAAGCTGATATATTTAATATTAATAAACATGATCCTGTGTTGACAAAACATGCAAATTACAGAAATCTATCTTAAAGCATGTATACAAATACACACATGAGCGTACACAAGCATTCGCACACACACTCAGATAGGTGGGGGAGAGAGGGGAGATGACAGGAGGGAGGGAGGGAGGGAGGGAGGAAAAGGGAGGGGGAGAGGAGAGGAAGAGAGGGAAGAGGAGGGAGGAAGGGGGGGAAGGAGGGAGGGAGAGGGACCCAGAGAGGGAGGAGGGGAAGAAGCCAACACATTAGCCATAATTGCCAATGGACAACATCCTTTTCATAAAGTTATCAAATCAAGGAAGTAAGATAATCTAATTCAATTTTGTGCTGGCTGTTAAGAAATGAAAGGAGATGGAAACATGGCTTAGCAGTTAAGAGCACTGGCTGCTTTTTACAGAGGACCCAGGTTCAATACCTATCACCCATGTGACAGCACAGAATCATAAGTAATTCCAGGTCAAGAGAACCCAATACCCTCTTCTGACCTCCATGGGCACGAAGTACATAAGTAGTACAGATATGCAGACAAAGTACCCATACACATAAAATAAATTTTAAAATAAAATAAAAAAGAAATGTATCAAGGGGCTGGGTATACAGCTCAGTTGGTAGAAAACTCACCCGGCATTTACAAGGCCTGTGTTTAACTCCCAAATAAACCACAAGTAATAATACACAGTGACAACACAGCACTTACTCGGGAAAGCAGAGGCTTCCAGGGTCATCCCTAGCTTTATAGCAAGTTCAAGGCCAGCTGAGATACATGAGACCCTGTCTCAAAACAAAACTCAAACAAAAAAGAAAAACCTTTAACAGGTAAAGTGAACTCAGCAGAGAGCTGAAACGAGTCACTCAGGCACAAAGTTATTAAGCATTAGGTCAAAATGATAGCTAAGCAGCACAATTCTTCTTCTGAGGATGATGAAAATATTCTAAAATCGGTCATGATGATGGTTGCTCAAATGTGTGCATTAGAAGCAATGGGATTGTAAAACAGTACACTTTAAGAATTAGCTCAGGAGACAGAGACAGGCAGATCTCTGAATTCCAGCATACCTCATCTACATGGTGAGATCCAAGACAGCCAAGGCTATGTATAAAGACTGCCTCTGATATTAATAGGTACAGTAATAATTAACAATTTTTTAAGCCAGGAGTAGTAGTAGCATACATCTTTAATATCAATTGGGAGGCAGAGCCATGTGTATCTCTGTGAGTTTGAGGTCAGCCTGGTCTACGTAATGAGTTCTAGGACCATCAGGGCTATACAGTGAGACCCTGTCTCAAAATTAAATAAATCATTAAGTCGATAAAAAAACAGAGCAAATAAAGAAGCTCTGTCATTTTCTAACTACATTGTCTTTTTAAAACATAAGATATAAGCCAGGCAGGTGGTGCATGCACAATCCAGAAACACCAAGGAAACCAAGGAAGGAGGCCAGGTTTGAGATTCAGTTGGGACCACGCTACAGTCCTGTTTCAGAAGGCCAATAGAAAGAAAATGAAGTACAAATGGGGAATACATGAAGACGATGACGACAACAAACTCGTGAAATAGCACATCAAAACTCAAGGAAATCATAGACCTTTGTGGTTCAAGTTTTCTCATGCCTTTGACACGGCTTTGTGCTATTGAAAAGGGGAACAGGGGTGCACCTCATTTCCCTGGTTTGTATTTCAGGGTATGACAGCTGCCTTGGTCTATAAAAGAGTATGTTTTTAAGGCCAGATGACCTGATATTATCAGTCTGCACAATTCTTGCCCTACTTCTCAGTCTTCGATTTACAAGTGCGGCTGTTCTATCCAGCCAGTTTCATTCTGTGGTAGTTAGTGCATGTTTGTGTCTACTTTTGACAGAATCTAGGATCACCTGGAAAGGAGGGTCGATGAAGGATCAGGCACACGTCTCTGAGGAACATTCTTGATGATTACCTGATGTGGGAAGACATAGGCCACCACGGGTAGCACAAGTCCTTGGTTTGGGCCCTGGACTGTGTAAGAGTAGAACACAGAAATGAAGCGGAGCACTAGGCATGTATGCACTCACTTGCTGTCTGATCTTGGCTGTAGATGTGACAAGACCTGGGACTGCAGGTTCCTGCCACGCTGGCCGGGAATGATAGACAGGCTGAGTAACACTTTCCCCAAAGTTGCTTTTTTCAGGTATTTTTGTCACTGCACCAGAAATTATACCACAGCAGAAAGTGACCCTGAAGAAGTAGGGTCAGTGCTGTGACAACTCTGATCTTTGGACTATTTTATGTGAAAGAGCTTGAACTTAGGGCTGGAAAAGCTATTGGTCATTGTTTACTGGGCTGCTCTTGTGAGAACTTGGAAAATAAAAACACCTAGAGAAATGCAGACAGTAGAAGCCTGGTTCATTAGGAAAGAGGGCTGTCGAAAGCTGCGATCAGAGCTATTCATTCATTCATTCATTCATTCATGCATTCATTCATTCAATATTTTGGCAAAGCATCTGTGTGTGTTGATCATGCTTGGGCTGAAGAACCGGCTGTGACTATCAAGGAGCATAGCTCTGGCTCTCTGGCTGATTATCTAACCACACTGTCCAGGTCTTCAGGCTGCCCGCTGAACCAAAGCTTCCCTGATGTTCTCCCTGTCTCCAAATACATCAACCCTTATCACAAGGCTCAAATCCACAATTTAAGGATGAGCAGCAATTCCTCATCAAACCCTTCCAAGGACCCAGTGCTTTCTGCTTGCTAAGTGTACCTCGCGTGACTGCCTGGATCTTAGGTTCCTGCTGCCAGTACAAGCCCCAATGTCAGGACATTCACCAACTAAGGCAAAAGAAGAAGGAGCTTTCAAGGACTGTGTTAACACAGTAAGACAAACATGAGTAGCCACTGGCCCTCTCATCCCTGTTGGTACCTCTCCCCAACGCCCAGGTCAATTTCTAAATAACCAATATAATAAAGGTTAAGCAACAGCACTGCAAATCCAGGCGGAATCTGATTAAATGTACGATCATTGAGAGCACAATACCACATAAACCATCTCCATAATATGAAAGGCAGGTAAGAAAAAATAAAATTAGGCCAAATTTCAGGAAATGGACTATTTTAAATAACCAAATTTCCTTGTTAAACTACCTCTGAATAAATGACTATTAAAAATTCCAAGCTATATTAGTTTACTTTTTCAAAGTCTCTAAAATGAGAATGAGTCAGGCAGTTTTCTTAGTGCTGGTTCTCAAGAGCTGCACCATAGCCTTGAGCTCACTGCATACAGTGAAGAGCAGAGATGAAAACTGCCAGTCATATGGAGCAAACCGTTTCCCTATACTGACATGGCTTCAAATACAACTCCCACAAACTCTGGTAAGTCAGTTTCCATTAGAGTAACCTAGAATCTTTCGAGATTGTAGGTAACCCTAACCAAGCCCATTCCAAAGAACTGGCTTTGCTCAGATAACCTCCCCTTGCTTATCACAGATCAGAGATGGGGCTTTCTGACTGAGTGCACGTGTTGGATGGGGGTGGGGGACACATTCTGAGAAAACAGGCATTAAATGGAAAGACAGCACATGGCCCATGAAATATTTGTCTTAATTTCCTCAGCTGTAAAGAAGAGTTAATCAGCTGTGATACCGAAGAGAACTTCCGCAGTAAGTTGAGCACCTGAGAGCAAAGGGACTGCAAAGACAGTCCAGGAAGTAAACTGTCCAAAGAGTAAAGCAGAAGCCGGAAAAGGACAGCACCACTCCTCAGAACAGAGCTGGAAGCCTGGCGCTAACCTCACTAAACTCTAACTCAGCTGTTTGTAGTTCCCCTTACACATTCTAGAAACATTGTATTTTATATGCTGACATTTCACCAAATCTGCTAATGTTTTCTTCATAACCTTTCTCTATCCACGAAAAAGAAAAACAATACAAAGTAGGGAATTTACCCTTGTGATGTTCTTTCTGCAACTAAGACTCACTAGCAACAGAACAAAAGACCAAAAAATTCATCACTTTTTAGTTTATGTTTTCATTTTTGCATTTCGTAAACTGCTTTTGCTAAATGTAGCAAAGCCAGTGCTGTAAGGTTTTTGCTTGTTCCTTTGCTTTTGTTGTTCTGTTTCTGTCTATATAGACCTGTTGTCCCAGTGAAGCACTTCATTGTAGAGCAAACCCTAAGGTTCAGTCTAAAGAATACCTGACTGGAATAAATACAATTCCTATAACAAGTAACTAGCTTAAGTAGAAAGACCTAATCACCACACAAAACAGTTTAGTGATTAACAGAGTGGGTTAATATTAAGAACTCTGTAACTGTCCAGAGTCCAAGCATACCCTCTCCCTTTGTGCTCACAGCCTCAAGCCCTAGCCTGAATCACTGAAAGATTTCTAGCAGTAAATGTCAACTGAGGGGAAGCCCTGGATTCCTACACAAACACAACCACCTTCTGTTTTCCAGATGGATACTATGACAACGAAGTAAACAAACATAATAAGCTGTGCTATCTGATAAGCTGAGGGGTCAATGGCAAGTTCTGGCTGTGGAGCAGGCCTTGGCAGTCATAAATACAGGCTTGGTGGAGGAAAATGATGCCACTGAATCATAACGACCTCCATATACCCATCCCTAGTATCTCCTCCGTCTCCTTCCTAACAGTTTGGGGATCTGAGGCTCAGGGGTACTAAGCACAGAAATTATTTAAATGCTTGTCCTCAAAGCAGGTTTTCTGACACAGCATCAGAACTTTATTTCTGAACATGAAAAATAAGGAATACGTGTCCTACTGTGTCAACACAAGGAAAGGATCATTGTCAAATAGGCAGGACTCGTAACAGCCAAAACCCACAGTAAATGCTTAATAAATCAAAAATGCTGATAAAAATCAACCCAACTCAAAACAATGCTCCTTACTAAACTAGTGGGGAGGGAAGGATCTCTAAAGGGAAGAGAAACAACATATAGGTAGATGAAACAGGGGAGGAGACTGGAGAAAGAGGATTAAACGAGGAGAAGGGAAGAGGGTAAGGGAGGGAATATGGGGAAAACTGCTAACACTAAGGGCCATGTGAGTGGTCTTACAGAAACCTACTACAGCAGAAGCTCCTTAAAATAAAAACATATATAAAGGAAATCCACGTGGAATCATCAAATGAGGAAGACAGAGTCCCAAGACACCAAGTGAAACTGCCACTGACAGGAATGGGATACATCAAATTGAGATGCTGGGCAAAGAGGTCCATGGGATATCCCAAACCATTCAGGTTGTTGCCAAGGCTGTTGGTTGCCCTCCACAAACTGACAGTAAGTCTCTACTGTTGAAGAGAACACCTAAATATCTAACTGAGCACAGAGAAGACAATCTGGTGCCTAACTGAAGCCTTCACTCCTACTAACTGGTGTTTATGGTACTGGGAGGTACTCTGCATGCTAGCACAGGAGAAAGATAACCACCAAACCCTCTGATCTACGGTGCTGTCCTGCCTGCATGATGCACTGGTGAAACAGTGGCACAAAAGTTCTAACAGTAATCAACCATTATCTGATTGGATTTAAGACACACTCTTTGAAACGGAACCATTGCTCCAGGGGCCAAGCATTTGAGACTGGATGGGCCATAGACTTAGAGGAAAGCCGGACACTACTATTCTGCTAAGGAATGACTCCTAACAACATTCTGCTATACCCACTCAGCCATCATCAGAGATGCTTTCTCCTGTAGTGGGTGGTAACAAAACAGAGACCCACAACTGGACAGTGTGTAAAGAGTATGTGCTAAATGGGATGTCTTCAACAAATTCCTCCAGTTAGGGCTCAGAGACTTCAGAGAAGAGGAGATGGAAACATTGTCAGAGCCAGTAGTGACAGAAGAAAGCAAGGAAACAGGCCTTCTAGATGTAACAGGACTGACACATATGGATTCATAGAGATTGTGGCGTCATGCCCGTATAGCTCTAAGCCAGATGGGGTTCCAGTGCTGAAAGGGGAAGTGGACATGAGCCTATGCCTAACCCGGTATCTGGTTTACCTAGGCCTCAGGGATAACCCAGTATTTGGTTTACCTCGGGTTCAGGAACGATGAGAAGGCAGAAGAAAGATGGTAATAACAGCCAGAGGAATGAATGAAGCCAAGGAAAGTGTCTCCAGAGAGAACAGAGACTGTGACAGCACGCATGTCTCAGCACTAAGATGGGAAGTAGACAAGAGCTCCCATCACAACTAAGAAGCTGGCTCCAATTAACAACCACTCTCAAAGGAAAAATTAGTTTCTCCAAGGGAGCCTTGGTGAGCATACAAACCACACTTAAGGACAGACTGCATTCTCAGCAGGAGATAGCCAACACAAAAGGAACCCACTGTTTATTTTTTTTTTCAAGGAGTCTCCCCTCTCTTTTTTTTTAACCTTACTAGTCTTTTGCTTGTATATTATGGTTTTTGATTTTGTATTTTTATGGGTGTGTGTGTGTGTGTGTGTGTGTGTGTGTGTGTGTGTACGCATGTATGTGTTTCTTGCAGTTTGTTTACTCATTTTCTTTATTATTGTTCATCTGTCTTTATTTGCCTGTCTGTTTTCTAGGAGATAGAGGGCATGAAGGATAGAAAGAAGAGTGGGGAGATGGAGAGGATCTGGGAGAAGATGAGGGAGGAGAAACCATGAATGTATTACATGAAAGTAACTTTATTTTCAATTTTAAATGTTGAGATGTTCCTTACTAGAAAATCTATCCTCCCCAAAGCGAAAGGCAAGGAAGGGTCTTCAAATTAAAGCACAACACAGAAAGAAGAGAAGCAAGTTTTAATCTGCTCAGAACTGGGCATTTAGGAGGCTTCAAGCTCTTATAGAGAACACAAAGATGACATGAGACCCAAAGAAAGAAAACTGCTTCACCCTTTCTTCTCTCACAGCCTTTCAAACATGAAAAAAAAAAGACTGAAAAACGTGCAAGTTCAAGTTTTAAAGTCTGTCCCATACTAGATTAAAGACACGCGGCAAGTAATTTAACTCACACCTGTAAAAGGAGGAAGATAATAAGCACAGAGCTGGAAATACTCTTAATACTTTTGTAATACTTCCTAGAGCTTTGTGGAGCACAGGGCCTGGTACTGTCAGGTACAAGCTCCCAATCGCTCCCTTCTAAGAAAGAAAGAAAATAGAGTGTCTTTAGGCATCCATAGCTAATACCCACATTGTATGTTTTGTCTAGACAGAGTCTCACTATGTAGTCCTGGCTGGTCTTGAATACCTTACATAGATGAGGCTGGTCTCAAACTCACAGTCTACCTCAGTGCTGGGATTAAAGGTTTATACCAATCCCTCTAAGAATAAAAAAAACCAAAAAACAAAAAACTCAAATCCATCAAAAACCCAAACACAAAAGTATATTATCCAAGGACTGTACATTAAGCACACAAACTTTAAAAGTACTGCTGAACCAGAACAGGACAGAGATGATAGATTTCTTCATATGTGGGTAATTTCCAAGATTTTCCACAATAAGGTTGTTTTACATTTAAATAGTTAAAAATTACTGCTGGGACGAAAATGTTTGATGGTTCTCATACTGAAACCATTAATGTTCAGAAAGACAGCTTCCACTGCCTGAGGCTTACCCACCCCTGTGTGTAAAAATAAGATTTCATAATCACCTTCAGGGGAGAGGGGAACAGAGCAACTTCTTACAAAGCCAACTTTAGGTTTAGACTCCTCGTTTACAAAAGACTCTGTGGGTCCCTTCTGAAAAGGCAAGGCATCCGAGCAGAGAGAACTGTGACACAAGGGCTCCCTGTAATGAGGGCAAGACCCAAGACAAACCATCTCTCATCTTCCTTCCTCAATTCAGTGAGATCATGAAGGCTTCTGATCGTCAGCATATATAAAGCTGAGAATTAATAAAACAGCATCAAAGCTGGGCGTGGTGGCGTCTGCCTTTTATCCCAGCACTAGGGATGCAGAGGCAGGTGAATCTCAGTGAATTCAAGGCCAGCCTGATCTACAAAGCAAGTCCAGGACAGCCAGAGCTATACAGAGAAACCCTGTTCGGGGAGTGGGGGGGGGGGGTTAGATTAAAACAAAGAGAGAGATTTTTAATAAAAGGCACCAGAACAATTACATACGCATTTTTAGGAAGAGAGAAACTGAATGTCTGGGGTATAACTCAGTTTGCTTGCTGAGTATGAACGAGTGCATAAGGCCTAGAGTAGAGATCCATGTTAACATCAGCTAAGTTTAGCTTTAACTGATGAAAATTAAAATTAATACAGAACACAGGCATAAGCATAAAAATACTTTTAGAGTAAACATGGAAGAAAATCTTTACTTAGATGAAGGTCTAAGACACCAAATACATCATCCCACTTCCAAAGGACCTAGCTTGGTTTCCAGAACTCAGATGGCAACTCACAACCATCTGTAACTCCAGTTCTTGAGGATCTGACAATGTCTTTTGGCCTTCTTGGGCACCAGGCATACAAGTAGTATATATACACAGTCAAAATACCCATACACATAAAATTGTTTTTTTTAAAGAAAATTAAAAACAAGCCATAAACTAAAAGAAAATATTTCAAATCACATAAAACACATATCCATAATACAGTAAAGATTACTTCTCATTACATTTTTAAAAATCATTTTGTGTATATGTAGGCATAATTATGGCACGGCCCCTGTATGGAAGTCACAGGATAATTTGGGATAATTGGTTCTCATTTTCCATCCTGTGGGTCTCCATCATGTGGGTCTTGAACTCGAATTGTCAGGCTTGGCAGCAAACCATCTTTGCCCAAGGAGCTATCTCCCAGGCTCACTCAGAATATATGAAAAAATTTTATAACTCAAACAAAAATAAAATTTAATAAGCAAAAATTGAAGATGCTTTACTAGGGGAAAAATGACAAACCAGCACAGGAAAAATGCTTAATATGATTAGTCATTACCAACTCATACCAACAAGAATGGCTGCAATGGAGCAGGTAAAACTGTGGGAGAACAGAATGCTCATGCAGCTCCTGGTGGAAATATAAAATGTATAACCACTTTGGCAAAGTTTAATTCAGCAATGTCACTGCTACACTTTTTAAAAAATGAACACAAAAACCTGAAATGTTCAAACCTTCCAAGGGCACCAGAATGCTGCCCTGGGGGTTAAACATGTATTTTGTTGGTTTTCTTATAAAACTGTCGATACTTACTTGATATAGCAGCTCCTTTAGTAAAATCCATTTGCATGATTTAAATCACCTCATAATTTTTATTTGTTTGTTTGTTTTTCTGTGTGGGGGTGTTTAGCCTGCATATATGTCTGTGCACCACAAGCGTGACTTGTGCCTGTGGAAGCCAGAAGAGAGCATCAGGTCCCCTGGATCTGAAGTTATGGACAGCTGTGAACTGCCACACTGATGCTAGGGCTCAAACCCAGGTCCTCTGGAAGTGCTTTTAAATGCTGACCCAAACTTCCGACCACTGGTTAACTGCACTGCCCTGCTGACGGCTTTCTGAACTGTTTAGATTCTCTTCTTTCCCTTTGTGGCACCTGACTGATCTCAAGTAAAATCTGCCCTAAATATAGCTCTAACATTCTGGTACTAAAACAGAATTACAAATTTCAGGCCAGCTAGAGTGACATAGCAAGACCCTGGTCTCAGAAGGAGGAAACCAGGGGTCGGGTGGGGGGCACGGTCACAAGATTAAAGGTGTGCACCCCCACCACCCAGCTGACAACCTCTTCTTCATGAAAGCACGTTAGTGTAACACACCCAAGTTTAGGAAGTTTACCCTGCAATATGAAGAGATAATCAGGAGGGTAAAAGATTTGGATTCAAGCCAAACACAAACTGACAAGATAGTAGTAACATTTCTAAATGATGCATAATTTCATTGCATTTGAGATGGCATCTTTTCCCACCTATAAATTCAGACAGAGTAGGAAAGCAAAGTTTCCACTGTTGATAAAGATATAGCAAAGCAAGAACTTACCTACTCAAGAAAAAAAAGTAACAAAGTGATCACAAACTATGAGTGAATTTTAGTGAAATGATATATATTAAGACACTGGAAGCACTCAAACTCATGAGCTGGGGAAGCAGCTCAGTTGGTAGGACACCTGTCAGTATGCACAGGTCTGGACTCCGCCAGGCCCGTCCCAAACTGAGTGTCGTGGTGCACACCTGGGATCCCAGCGCTTTGGAGGGCCAGGCAAGATCACAAGTTCAAGATTATGCTCAGCTACATAGCCAATTTGAGGCCAGCAGCCTGGGCTACATAAGGCCCTGTGGCACCACTACCACCCCACAAAAAGGCAAATATTCAAACACATAAGCCAGTGATCTTACTTTACTGTAAAAACGTATTTGAATTGGTAGTTTACTGGTGGAAGGGGAGGGGCTTTATTATCTAATAAAAACAACTACCTAAACTGATCACTCCAACAGAACTCACGACTCAAAACATTCAAGAGAGACTATGTAACATGAAAGAAGTGTTAATGAAAGCACACACTGCCTGCCTTCCCCAATGTAGGAGAAGGTAGTAATGTCATCTTACAAGATTTAACACTGGCTATACTTTCATAGACTGGGAGGAACGTATGTATGTGTGGGGTGGGGTGGTTTCTTGGCTTTTTGCTTATTTGGTTGGGTTTTTTACTTGTTTTAGACAAGAGCTCCTCTATGTAGCCCTATATGGTTATAAACTGTTTCTTATTTTGTATCAGCCTAATAAAAGTCCAATTCTACACAGTGAGCTGTGATGATCTTTAAGTCTATGTGGGTTTTGTTGTTGTTGTTTTTAGTTTTTTTTCCAGATGAGAAAGTAGGGGACAGTAGTAGTTTTCACGGTCTCTGAACTGAAGTGAATGCTGTGTATTTCAGCCTGTTACTGCAGTTGGTAAAGGCACCAACAGTGGTCTCTCATCCCCAGTAAGTTGCTGGATAATATTCTAAGAGGGAAATCAATACATTCTCTTGTATTTACAAACCAGTTCCACAAATGCCATGAGTGCGCACACACGCACACACACACACACACACACACACACACACGTTTCATCTATCCTCACACTCGGCATTTCTTTAAGACTGGTGAAGGTATGAACAGACCTCAAAGGGTTCTGAAAATAATAGGAAAGATAGTCCAGCATAAACAGGTAATGCCTTTCATTTTTCCCCTCATTGAGTGAAAAATACATTTTTATAAAAGATCAAAAGTGGGCAGGGGTTTTGCAGTCAAGATTATCCATAAACTTAGGTTGTCAGAAATGAGTTTTGTATGAGTTTGGGTAACGGAAAGAGAAGGTTCTGTTTTCTATTATACTTGGACTGAACTGAACATTCTCATCAAAGTAAGAAATAAGAACAGATTAGGATGTGATAGTCAAAAACCCCCGAAGAACCCCAAAACAAAAACCAAAATCCAAAATCCATCTCAAGAATTCAGTCTAGTAGTAGAGTGCTTACTATCTAACACACACAGGCTTGGGTACAATCGTGAGAACCACAAATTAAAAATAAAATAAAATCCCAGTGTGGGAAATAACCTCTCTCCTAAACCTAAACTTCCAATGAAATTCAGCCATTTTTTTTGATCATACAACACATGCCAGATCTATAATACCAATTTTTCCTGTCTTATAAAAAAATGACATTTCTTCCACTGAGTCTTTGCAAATAAAACAAAGCACACACAATTCTATCTTTCCAGATATAGCTTGGCTAGCTGACATAATTTTACCAATTTACTTGGCTTTCTCACTACAGAGTATTTAAAGCATAGCCCACTTAAAATTGTAATATAGTAACTCAAAATGTAACTTGCATCCTGAAGTAATTACCTAAAGACTGTAACTGTCCTACTTCAAAGCTTTCATGTAAGTTCTAAACTTAACAGTACCATAGTTATTCTATTAGCTCATGTTAATAAGGCAATATTTGGCCATTTTTGTTTTGTGTGGGGTTTCCCTTTTGGTTTTAGTGTGAGTTTGTTTGGTTTTAAATGGAGAGGGTCTTCAATGTTGTCCAGGCGAGGCTCCAATTCATGGTTCACCAGGGGCTTTAAGACAACATTTGAAGCTTACTTTGTGCAGAACATTCAGCTAAGCACTTCATGAAATCTAAGTTCATTTTCTTTGAAGACAGTACCAGTGCTTTCTATGTTTAAAGATAAGTAAACATTTAAGGAGGTTAGATAATTTGCCTTGGACTTATGGAGCTGGCAGACACGAAGAGAACTCTCAGTCTAAATTGCTAATCATTGTACTCATATAACCAACCAGATGGGTATTTTTTCTTTTTCCTATTTTTCTAGATATACCAGGTTCTTTCATTTATAGAAAATCATGAACATGAACAATGTTAAGTTAACTGCCTTAGATTCAGCATGAGTCTCTCCATACCATCAGCATGAATGCCTGACAAATGTTTATAGTAATTATGCTCTCAAGAATTACAATCCAAGCCATGAATAGTGGCTTGAACCTATAATCACAGCATTCGAAGGCTGAGGCAGGAGAATTACCAAGAATTCAGGATCAGTCTTAGTTACTCTGGGAGATACTTGTCTCAAAATATATGCTAAAGGGTGATGGCTGGACAGATGCTCGGCAGGTCACAGGGCTTGCCGTTCTAGCAGAGGACCCCGTTCAGTTCCTAAAACCCACAAGGTGGTTCACAAATGTCTGCAACTCCAGTTCCAGAGGCTGTGATGCCCTGATGTGACCTCTGCAGGCACAGGCATACACATGGCACACATACAAACGTGCACGCAAAACACTGGTGCTTTATTAAATAAATCTTTTAGATTTTTAAGGAGGCTGCAAAGATGGCTCAGTGGGTAAAAGCATTTTCTGCTCTTCCACAGGAACTGAGTTTAGTTTCCAGAACCCCTGTCAGCTGACCCACAACCACCTTTAACTCTAGCTCCAGAGGGATCTGAAGCCTCTGGCCCACTGGCACTGTACCAATGCACAATTAAAAGTAAATATTTTAGAAGCATAAAAACATTTTTAAAATTAAAAACTAAAACGAACAACAACACCAAAAAACAAACAAACACATGTCATGGTGGTGCACACCTTTAACACCAGCAGGTGGGAGGCAGAAACGGGCAGGTGAATCTCAGTTCAAGGGCAGCTTGGTCTACATAGCAAGTTCCAGGCCAGCCAGGAATACATCATGTTAAACAAACAAACCAAGCCTCCCCCCCAAAAAAAAACATAACAGGAGTAGTGGAGCTGGGAAAGAGGAGAGTGAGGAAGGCTATCCTCTTCAGCAGAAGACTCCACTTAAAGGGAAAGAGCATATCAACTTGATGAAGAGGAAACTGGGGAGGCTCTCCATGGTCGTGGTACAGCAAACTTAAGAGCATGGGTCCCAAAGGCAGACACAATTTGAATCTTAACTCTTTGACAGCTCTATGAGCCACATATGTGGTCCCTCAAAGCACCCACTTTTTGCCTCTAAAACAGTGTTTCTAGGGCAGTTATTACAGGCAGTAACCTAATAGATATAAGGCCATTAAAACATGGTGCCTGGCAATATAGTGATCAAACTCAGGTTTGATCTACATGATTCTACCTGACAATTAAGGTAAACATGAGAGTAAAGTAGTAACTGGTTGGTTAACACTGGAGCAAAAGCAGAGATGAACAATGGCACATAACACAGGATCACTTCAAGCACAAGAGCAGATGACTAAACTCTAAGGCAGCCAGGAAACCCCTTTTAAGAAATAAATCCACCCACAGCCACTGAGGCTCAAGTCATTCACAATCCTCTCCCATGACAAAGATCTTGCTATAATTCAAGAGAAAAATATCAGCACATTTCACAACAATTACAGTTTACAACTTCAACTAATCTCTGACTGCTTGAGAAAAACCATTTAGTAACAAGCTTTTCAATGTAAACATTTACTAGTTTAATGAAGGTATTAACTTAAAACTAGGAGTCAGTAAAACAATGCCCAAAGTCTGTCCTGCTATAACTGTTAAAACATATAATTAGCATGTTGAAGCAAACAATAGCAGCTTTATTACATATTAAACTTTATGTCAGCATGCTTCCAAATATAAACGACAAATTTATATTACAGGTTTCAAGTTAATGAGACTTTATGGAATATGATGAGGCCTTGCTATTAAATGCAAAAATTTAGTCCGAATCATGCAATTATAAGTGAAGCCTATTTCACTAGCTTGTACAATTAATTGCAGTGAAGACTGACCTGACTTCTATACTAGAAAGTCTGCCAATTTATTAGTCACAGGTTACATTAACAGATCTATGAAGAAGAATGAGAAGACAGGCCCACCCCCACCGATTCAATAACTTCCATTTCAGAGCAGAGTATGGGGAGAGAGGGGCAGGGAGACAAATAGCACAACAGCTCCCTAAACCACGCGTGCACTCTGGTGCCCTCACAGAAGCTGAGAGTAGAGGAACGGTTACCGGAAGCTGGGAAGATTCGAAGGAGGGAGAGATAGAGAAGGAAGAGCGATGGGCACTGCATTACAGTTGGCTAAGTTCTGGGTTCTCCTGCACAGCACGTGGATACAGATCATCACTCTGTACTTTTAGGTTTCAAAAAAAGTTAGATGAAAAAATTTAATGGCTTCACCACAAAAGGTACTGTGTGAGAAAATGTTTACTGATCTGAATGTTGTGCACTGTATACATATATTGCAATTATATATATATGTGTGTGCGTGTGTGTGGGTGTGTGTGTGTGTGCGCGTGCATATATATATATTTTTTTTCCTATGAATATGTACAACTTTTGTTTAAATAAAGGCTACCTAAATGAAACAGAATTTGCAGAAATAAAGAGCAATCTTGTTTCTTGGAAGCAAGAAAATACAAGATTCTCTTTGATGTTATAAACCAAAGTGCAGATTAGAAACTAACTAGCTTCCTGTCCCACCCCACGCTGACTGAGTTAAAATCTCCCCAGGATATTAAGACTCAATGGCAGGATGGGAAGCAGAGCCTCCTGATATTATCTATGCAGATCTGTGTTCCCTTCCCATCGGAACAGACAGTGGCTTGTTTTAGTACTGGATGGTTGGTTCACTGTATGGCACTCTGGCCTTGAGGCACTTCTCACTCTCAATTTTGTATATACTTCAGCTCCCCAACTAGAGACCAATTTCCTGAGAGCCAAAGGAAAGTTAGTATTTTTGTAGGAAGCTACCAACAAATCATATTAGCAAAGAATATCTTTTGTCTAATAAAAATGCTAACCATTTAGTGTTGGCCTAGAACAGTGGTTCTCAACCTTCCTAATGCTTCAACTTTTAATGAAATAATTTTATGGTTGGGGGTCACCACTTGATAGTTCATGTTGTAGTGACCCCCAACCATAAAATTATTTCATTGCTACTTCATAACTGTAATTTTGCTACTGATATGAATCATAATGTAGAGCTATGCAGGATATCTGATATGTTACCCTTGTGGAGTTTGTTATAACTCAAACATTGAGAATGTGGCTTCTTAAACTTCCCTCACTCTTATTCAAAGATCACCTGAGACATTGGCAAATGGTTCCAGACATATAGGTGTATGAACTTGAAATGCAAATCAAATTTTAACTAATAATAATCACTTTTTTTTATTTTCCAGTAACTTTATCACACATGTAATTTTATCATTTTAAGACGGAAGCAAAATTATATACTGGGAGAAAGAAAACACTTGGGAAATTACCTACTACGCAGCATGGAAGAAGTCAGGATTCTCTATCCCAGAAAATAGTTCCTGGATAAGCTGTTAATCTGGAGAAAGTACTAGAAAAAAAGAACTCAAAAAAAATTTAAAAAAAAATTCTAGGGCTGGAGAGAGTTGGCTCAGCAGTTAGGAACAGTGGTTACCCTTCCTGAGAACTCAGGGTTCCATTCCCAACACCTACATAGTGGCTAGCAGTCATTTCTAACTCCAGCTCCAAGGAGATCTGACACCTTCCTCTGGCCTGCAAGAGCACTCTGCATGCATATGGCACACAGACATACATCAAGGCAAAATAACCATACATGTAAAATAAAAATAAATCTCAAAATATTTTTTGACAAAATTTTTGAGGTGTTTTATGCTTTGAGGAAAAAACAGAACAAAAAAAGACACCTAAGCTGGGCACGGTGGCAAATGTTTTAATCCTAGCACTCAGGAGAAAAAGGAAGGTGGGTCTATGAATAGATCCTGCTAGGACAGAGGGCAAACAGGGGCCTAAGAGAGGTAAACAACTAGGCAGAAATGAAGGTTGGGTTTTTTTTTTTCTTTTCTTATTTTGTTTGTTGTTTTGGGGATTTGATGCATTATAAGCAAGAGAAATATGTCTACGAAAAATCTGGTTTAAGCTCTTAAACTTAAGCTGCCGCCCTACTATGAGACTGTTTGCTCACACATGGGTCAGTGTTTCCAGAGCTGAGTGGGTTAAGAACACGGTTATAAGGTAACACATGCTCAGTAAAGAAGAGTTCCTTGAGCTGAAGACGGACAACTGCTGGTGGAGAGGACAGGTAGGCTCTTCTTCTAACCCCATTTTTGACTCCTTCAAGAGACCATTTGTGTGTGTGTGTGTGTGTGTGTGTGTGTGTGTGTGTGTGTGTGTGTGTGTGTGTGTGTGTGTGTGTGTGTGTGTGTGTGTGGGGGGTAGTGGAGGGGTTTGCTTTGGTTTTTCTAGCAGGTGTATCACCCCTTAGGCATTTCCACAACCACCACTTCTGACATCCAAGATCACAGCAAACCCAAAAGTGATTAACAGCCATTGGTTTTTATGTCCTTATTAGCGTGGGTAGCGTAATCACTTAAACTCTCTAGACTCTTGGGACAGAATGCAGCAGACACCACCCTATCGTTTTTATAAAGGTTTAGAAGCCTGACTTTCAGACAGTGTGACAAGCACCTTTCAGCATTCCCAGCTTGAGATAAGAGTTCCCATGACTTAACTGGGCCTGTAGGAAAGGAAAGGGTGTAATCGCCATCTGTTACTTTTTGTTGTTGCTTCATTTGATGAGAAGGAAAAAACTCACATTAAGGAAAACAAACAAAACTCCAGATTTAAAATTGCTGATAGTCACAACCAACAGCTGCAGTGAGTGGACTGGGGTGTCTAGTTTCCAACAGTCCTAGGAGTGGAAATGAGAAAGTGAGCTATATGCTGTCAAGATTCCTTTGAAAATAGACCCAGGACTAAGCATAGAAATACCCCAAAGCTTCTAGTGTGGACTTCTTATTAACCACAAGTGTCTGGGTCCTTAGACATGATACTTTGTTACTATAATTCAAGATTAATTCAGCAATTGTGTCAGCCATAACACTCACAATTAAAACAAGTTATGGTCAACTACTGCCTTACTTAAAACTTAAGACTTTATACTTGCATAACTAGTTATCTAGACCCCAATACAGATCTTCACAATTGCTTCTACCAGTTTTTGTTTTTAATTAACTTATTTATTTATCCCTTTTACATCCCAGTCACAGCCCCCCTCCTTCCTCTCTTCAAAGTCCTACCCTCACAAATCCTCAGAGAAGGGGAAGCTCCCCTTGGGTACCACCCCATCCTGGGACATCAGGTTGTAGCAGGACTACACTGTACTTGCTCTTACCAGTCTTATCTCTTTGACCCACAGGTTGCTTCATTAGTAAATTAACAGATGTGACCAGAAAACTTCAACAGTTCCACCCAGGTTTGTTTTACTTTTTGTTGTTGCTTCATTTTTGATTGGTTCTCACTACATTGCTCAGACAGCCTCACACTCAAGATCCTTCCTTCCTCTGCCACAAACCTTATATAAAGGATTGAGTATGTTTGCATGTTACTCACATCTCTGTCATAAAGCCACTGGGTCAGGGTTTTATGGGGTGGGTGGGTAGGGGTGGGGCTCTTTTGAGACAGGGTCTCACTTTGCAACCACGGCTGACCTGGGACTCTAGGTAGACCAGAGTGGCCTCTGTGATGGTCTGAATGTGCTCAGTGCAGGAAGAGGCACTGTTAGAAGGTGTGGCCCTGTTGGAGTAGGTATGTCACTGTGGGTGTGGGCTTTAAGACTTTCATCCTTGCTGCCTGGAACCCAGTCTTCTGCTAGCAGCCTTCAGATGAAGATGGAGTACTCTCAGCCCCTCCTGCACCATGCCCGCCTGGATGCTGCCATGTTCCTGCCTTGATAATGGACTGAACATCTGAACCTGCAAGCCAGCTACAACTGAATGTTGTCCTTATAAGAGTTGCCCTGGTCATGGTTTCTGTTCACAGCAGTAAAACCCTAACTAAGACAGCCTCCAACTCAGATCTGCTTACTCTGCCTACAGGAAAACTGGAATCAAAGATATACACCAAAACCCCTGGCTCCAAACTTCCAATGAGAATAATATAGGCTTCTCAAAACTCCAGTTCCAGCAGCTACTGTTCATATGCCAATGAAAGCAGAGTGCAGAAGACAAAGGAAAATAGTTGATTCCTACACGCTAACATATTTGTTAGTTTCCTCACTGCTGCAATCAAGTATTCTGTCAACAAGCAGGTTATAAGGGGAAAGGGCCAATGGTGGTCCACGTCTTTAATACTAACATTCTGGAGGCAAAGGAAGGTAGGTCTCTCGCAAGAGAGTTCCAAGCAGCAGGGCTACACAATAAGACCAATTTCAAAGCAAAGAAAAAGTTGGGGGATGGGTAGTTTGGGTTTATAGCTCAAGCCATGCAGGGTACAGATCATCATTCAATGAAGGCATGGGACAGGAGCAGAAGGCAGCTGGTCAAGGAGGTCCACTATCAGAACTTGGGAGAAAACAGTAGTGTTCCCTCCTTTTCTTCATTCCAAGACCCAAGTTGATGGGTTCACACAACATTTAGACTGGGTCTTCCCTACTCAAACCCTGCCTTACTTAAACTTAAACCCCTTTAGAAATATTCTCACACTTTCCAAATGGAAAAAAACTGAAAGATGCTTATGAGGGAGATGATCCAATCTGAGAAGTCAGTGCAACGTGATTTAAAGGCCACATGGAAGGAGAGTGTATGGGTGGTGACTACAGCCTCTCTACATATATATTTCATATAAGGAATGAAATATAATAAGTGAAGAGAAGCTGTGTCTCCACAACCATCACACGCCATCTTCCACCAAGTTTCTCTGAGTGGCATGGAGAGCTGTTAGGAGTCTCTTCTGAATTTCTGATACCCCCACTTTCTTTTATCTAAGATCAAATGTGAAAATGCATCTAAAACAGGCACAACTGTGTGAGCTGTCTCCCATAGGCCTATGTGTCAAAGAGATTGCTGGTACTATTGGGAGGAGGTGGAGCCTACATTAAAGTCCTTACACCACAGGGGCTTGGCCCCTGAAAGAGACTGAGACTCAATCTCTTCCTCTGCCCTCTTCCTTCCTGCAATGTGAACACATCTGGTTTATAATATGGCAACACACTGGTACCAATCCATCCTGGGCTATAATTTCCAAAATGGTAAGCCTCTTCATAAATTATTGCAGGTGTTTTGCTATGAAGGCAGTTAACATACTCCTCTACACCCAAAAAATCCACCAAAAAAACTATCCATAACCTATGCTAACTTCAAAATTTAAGAGATTTTGCATTCACGCACACTTAGATTTTTACCTATTTTCTTTTAAATGATCTGTGATGGAAACGCTCAATCATATGTTTATAGGAAATGCCTAAGTCGTTGTCATCCCCTTTCCCCCAGAACAAGCACTATTTCTGCCCTGTCACTGCCTACTGGCATGTGGGCTAATAATTCAAGGACTCATGCTACAGTGTCACTTCACATTTACACGAATTCAAAGGAAAGCCTATTCGTGGTGATTAAAATGACACAAAATCTTTTTAGACATGTTGATGATATACCGAGTTGTAAATCACCTAAGAGCTATGCTGGTTAGTTCTTGTCAACCTGACACAAGCTAGATGCACCTGGGAAGAGAGTACAACTAAGAAACGGCCCTATGAAGACTGGCCTATGGGCACTTTGTGCCCATTTTAGTGATTAATGATTGACCTGGGAAGGTCTAGCCCACTGTGGACAGAGCCACCCTTGGGTGGGTAGTCCTGGGCTGTATAAGCAAGTAAGCTGGGCAAGCCGAGGAAGGCAAGCCCGTAAGCAGCACTCCTCCACAGTCGCTGCTTTAGTTCTGCCCTGGCTTCCCTTGACAAAAGACTGAAAAGTGTAAGGTGAAATAAAGTCTTTCTTCCCAGGGTGCTTTTGGTCAATGTTTGCAATGGAAAAGCAAATTAAAACAAGAGTCAAGATTAGAAATTTTGTAATGAGACATTTAGTTTATTCAAGGTCCTTTTAAGTGAGTGAATGCTTACTCCCCAAAGGCTGTCATCCTTCCACATATCTTCAGAATTTCCTTTTCAAAGAACTTCAAATAGCATGAGCAATTCATGGTCTCATTTTCATTTTTATTTGTGTCACTACTTTATAACCCAATGATCAGTTTTTAACCAATCTTATTTTAAATATCTTTTGTGATATATATATATATATATATATAGAGAGAGAGAGAGAGAGAGAGAGAATGTTATATATTACCTGCAAGAAAACTTATCTCTTCCACCATCTGATACCAGTTCTCTCAGAAGCATTACCTTAATTATATACAGAGAAGGAATGAGGATCAATAAGTCCTACCTACTTCAAGACTTTTCTTTTCAAAATTGTTTATGAGTACACATGTTTATGTACATGCATGCAGCATCCGTGGAGGTCAGAAGGTGGCAACAGAGTCCCTGGAACTGGAGTTAACAGGTGGCTGTGAGCTGACAAGCAGATGCTGGGAAATAAACTGGAGTCCTTTGCAAGAGCTCCAACTGCTCTTAACCGATAAGCCAACTCTCCAGGCCCCCAGGCCCAGCTTCTTAAAACTGTGGGGTGAGACTCCACATGGGGTCATGAAACTAAATTGAGGAAGAAGGATTTTGAAAAAAAAAGTTGGCAGGAGTCTAAAGCTTCTGAACATGCAACAACAAAACTTTAATTTAAAAACTCCTGTGCATAATGAAGCTGAGGTGTTTCTGGGAGGTGCTCATGTTGCATCATACTCACTGCAGCCTTCATTATGAACACACATGTGCACACTGCACTGCACATGCTGTCAGACTACCTAACGTCAACCAATGGCTGCCTGAAACCTCAGCTCAGATTAGAGATTATTATCTGTGTTCTATGAACCTTTATGTTTTCATACAATGTTTTCTGTTCATAAAGAAAGATTAAATAGCCACGAGATGCCTCAGCAGGTAAAGGTTGCTGCCAGGAAAGCAGTGCTTGAGTTCTTCAGTCACTGAACACAGCAAGACGGACTGAAAGAGAGTCCATGAAGTTGTACTCTGACTTCCACATGCTCTCCATGGCATGCCCCTTCCCTCTCCCCACCCCCCTCTATCTCTGTCTCTCTGTCTCTGTCTCTCTCTGTCTCTCTTTGTCTCTCTTTCTCACACACACACACACACACACACACGCTCTCTCACACACACAAACATTCCACACTCAATCACACACACAAACACACTATGCATACACTATAATAAATGTTTTAAAGTGAAACAAGACTGCTTAATAATAGAAAACAATGGAGATCAAAGATTATATATACCTCTGCCATTTTTGCATTATATTTATGCGAAGTAGTATTCTCAGCACTGATTATAAAATCAAACCAATGACCAACTTTAAAAACACTGAAGATGCTAAGTCCTACAATATCAAATATTCAGCCACATTTTTATTCTCCACCCCCTTCATTAGTATATTGTTTGTTTCCATTTCTAAGAATGATATAATAAATGCTTTTGTTTTAAAATTAATTTCTTTATGATGTCTTTCCTGGAAATGTTTAATTTGTATGCCTATTTTATATATCTATATACTCAGGATCAGGTAAACTTCTCGGCTAAAGAGGGATTACAAATAGGAAAAGCTTTAGAAGACCTATGCTAGAGGACCATTTAGTTCAGAGGTTTAGGAATGTGGAAATATGGGAGGGAGGCAGAGACCTCCCTTATGGAGCAGAGGGGAGGTGACATTGCTATACCAAATGTTTAACAATACATACAAACTGGAAAATAAACTTTTACTCCGAGGGTTTCTTGGGATTCTTGCCACCAAGCCTACTGTTTGATTTCAATCTCCAGGTCCCACATGGTGGAAAGAAAAGGTCAACTCTCACAGGCTGTTCTCTAGACTCTACTTGTGCCTGCAGCACATGCAAAACACACCCCACACACAAACACATACAGATAAATCTGGAAGGAAGGAAAGAAGGAAGGAAGGAAGGGAGGAAGGAAGGAAGGAAGGAAGGACGGACGGACAGATGCATGTATGCATGCATGGATGGACAGATGGACGAATGAATGGATAAGCAGACAGAGGGTTTTTTTTTTCCAGTATAAAAGTATACTTGTGGTAAGAAAGGGCTTTCCTAGGTTAATTTATATAAAAAATGTAGGTAATAGCATCTAGTTACTTTTTCTTTTTTTTTTTTTTCCTTTTTTATTAACTTGAGTATTTCTTATATACATTTCGAGTGTTATTCCCTTTCCCGGTTTCCGGGCAAACATCCCCCTCCCCCCCCCCTTCCTTATGGGTGTTCCCCTCCCAACCCTCCCCCCATTGCCGCCCTCCCCCCAACAGTCTAGTTCACTGGGGGTTCAGTCTTAGCAGGACCCAGGGCTTCCCCTTCCAATGGTGCTCTTACTAGGATATTCATTGCTACCTATGAGGTCAGAGTCCAGGGTCAGTCCATGTATAGTCTTTAGGTAGTGGCTTAGTCCCTGGAAGCTCTGGTTGCTTGGCATTGTTGTACATATGGGGTCTCGAGCCCTTCAAGCTCTTCCAGTTCTTTCTCTGATTCCTTCAACGGGGTCCTATTCTCAGTTCAGTGGTTTGCTGCTGGCATTTGCCTCTGTATTTGCTGTATTCTGGCTGTGTCTCTCAGGAGCGATCTACACTTCTGCACTTCTTTGCTTCATCCATCTTGTCTAATTGGGTGGCTGTATATATATGGGCCACCAGACAGAGGGTTTTTAAAGCACTGAAAAGAGTAAAAGCTTTCCTTGCCTTCCTTTTGGGACCTGAAATTCAAATGGTAAAAGAGCCTTTACCTCTTCATTACTTTACAGACATCTAAATGAGTGGTAAAACCACAATGGGGAGAAGAGAGGCAAAGGACAAAAATTACATAAGACATGCACAAGCACAGTAGCAGACCTCTATCAGAGTATTTGCAGCATCTTTCAATCTCCCAAATCAGTGATTTCTATTTTGACATCAGAAACTATGAAATATTGTCATTCATTCTAGTTTCTATGATAATCTAAGCTACTTTTATAACCTCCTCAAAAGTGAACACATCCCAGTCATATGGATAATAGAAAGGAAAACCTGTTCAACCAGGAGGGCTAAAGAGCTGAGACTTACTCCAGCTGTTCCACAGTATCACATGTACAGACAAGCGCATCTATTTTTAGACTAGCTTTAAGAATCACTAGGTTAGTCGGTTGTGGGGGCATACATATGCCTTTGGCCACAGCACTTGGGAGGCTGAGGCAATTGGATCTCTGTGAGTTCAAGGCCAGGCTCAGCTACATTGTGAGTTCCAGTACAGTCAGAGCTACATAACAGAGTCCTTGTCTCAAATAAACAAACAAACAAAAGATCACTAGTATACTACAAGATCTAAAATGCAATGTAAAATGGTATTCTCCTTAATTTATTCAAACTCAGCGTACCTTTGGACTGTTTATGACAGGCATAGTTCACAAAGTAGTTATTCTCCCTAAAGCAGGTATTTTTTAAAGGGTCTTCGTATAGCCCTGGCTGCCCTAGAACTCACTATGTAGACCACTCCTCTGTCTCCAAAGTACTGGGATTAAAAATGTGCCCAGACACCATTTCTTCTGACTTGAAATATCGAACATAAAACGAGGGCCTGAATGAAGGCAGTATTCCATCTATACCTTAATACAATCCTAGATTCTGGAAACAGTTCTCGGGGTTCAACACAAATCAGGTCTCACAAATTATGACATTAGAAATAAATCATCATTCTAATTTTTAATATGATCCTTTAATTTTTCGCACGAAAGATAATATCCCACATTGTGCGAAAGTAACCAAAAAAGAAAACCCACATTTTCCTATTTCAGCATCCTTTTCTATAGTTTGTTATTTAGAAAATGTCACTACCATAAAGTAGCTAGCTCTTGACTCCCTTCAAAATATATTTCTAGTACTTACAAGTACCTACATTTGTACTTTTATGAAAACCTCTCTGGCACTGTTTTCTAGTGTAAAGGGGGATCTCAATAAAGGAACGAGATCTGGGTGTTTTTTCATATGGCTTTGTATTTTGAGACTGGGAACGTGTAAGCCAGGCTGGTCAGGACCTCAGAATCATCAGCCTTCCTCATTCTAGTGCTGGGGTTATGAGTAGGCCCATCAAGCCCATCAACTAGGAAAGAGTTTTAAATACCACCTTTATTGTCTTTTCTTTTTCAAGATAGAGTTAACTCATTGTTCCAAATAACTTATCAATGGTTTTTACACTGGATTAAGAGACACGGAGGCAGAGTTTGGAGCAGAGACCGAAGTAATGGCCATTCAGAGCCTGCCCCACATGTGCTCCATATTTATACAGTCACCAAGACTAGATGAGATTGACGAAGCTAAGAAGGGCATGCTGACAGGAACCGGATATAGATGTCTCCTGAGAGACACAGCCAGAGCATGTCAAATACAGAGGTGAATGCTAGCAGCAAACCACTGAAGTGAGAACAGGACCCCCACTGGAGGAATTAGAGAAAGGACTGAAAGAGCTGAAGGGGCTTGCAACCCCATAAGAACAATAATGCCAACCAACCAGAGCTCCCAGGGACTAAACCACTACCCAAAGACTATACATGGACTGACCCATGGCTCCAGCTGCATACGTAGCAGAGGATGGCCTTGTTAGGCACCAACGGAAGGAGAAGCCCTTGGTCCTGCCAAGGTTGGACCCCCAGTATAGGGGAATATCAGGGCGGGAAGGGGGATGGATGGTGAGGAGAACACCCTTACAGAAGGGGAGAGGGATGAGATAGGGGGCTTATGTCTGGGAAACTGGGAAAGGGAATAACATTTGAAATGTAAATAAAAAATCCAATAAAAAAAAAAGAGAGAGAGATGAGTAGAAGAATAACATCATTCTCAGCATCTATTCTTCAAACAGGAAGACAAACAAACAAGTGTCGAAGCTGAGGGAGCCATTCATCACATCATATCATATCATATCACTTATACCATATATATCATATTCACAGGCTGGACTTACCATGAAAGTGACAATAGTTTGTTCTGGGGAGAATAGGGTGAGGGTGGCACAAGAGTTACACTGCTGGCAACCATAGGATGGATACCAGACTGACACACTGGGTCTAGCTCAGCACAACGACCATGCCTTTAATCTCAGCACTTTGGAGGCAAAGGTAGGCAGATCTTGAGTTCCAGGACAAACTCATCTACAGAGAGTGGTAGCAGCCAGGGCTACATAGTGAGACCCTGTCTCAAAAACTGAAAAAAAAAAAAAAAAAAGAAAGAAAGAAAGAAAAGGCTTCTCCAAAAATGTAAATGTAGTTCAACCATGTAACCAACAGGTCTCTGTCATGAATACCAATTGGGTAGCATGAGAAGAAGTCATAGAATGTCAAAAGGACAACAACACTATGAGACAGCACCGGGGCTGTCACAGTTCTAGCCTGTCAGCACCACACAATTCACCTCTATTTTTAAAAGAGTTTACTTTTTATTTTAAATTATCTATTCAATGGCGATATGTGCACAGTTGTGGTACCCATCAAGTCCAGAAGAGTGTACTGAATCCCCTTGGGGTTGGAGTTCCAGACAATTGTGAACTGCAGGATGTAGGAACTGCTAGGAACCCAAATTCAGGACCTCCGGAAGAACAGTTAAGTATTCTTAACTGCTAGATCTCCCAGCACAGCCATGTAATACATTTTAAAATGCACATAAATAAATACATTGAAAATTTCACATATCCTATGACACTACAGGACTAAGACCTAAAACAAATAGTCTTCATAATAACAAAGACTGTATACTTTGACTCTTCTCAGTACTTCCAAATTTTTCTTCTCAATTCTATTCAGACTTAAAAAATTTACTGTGAGATTCATTATACTTAGCTCTTACGGGTGAGGAGCTTGACTAGTACCAGGTCCGCATCTTAGTTTAAACATGTGAACGATGCCTGGCACATATGAGAACTAAAGGTGAGGTGTTGGACATAATCTCACACTGTCCCACACTCCTGATAAGTCTCACTGTTACCTCTCTGTCTAAAACTGGTCTTGGCCATGTCGTTTACATTACTGTGGGTAATTGTGAATTTCTTAAAATAGATGGCTTAGTGGATAAGAGCACTGACTGCTCTTCCAGAGGACCTAGGTTCAATTCCCAGCATCCACATGGCAGCTCATAACTGTCTGTATCTCCAAGATAACACCCTCATACATACATACATATAGGCAAAATATCAATATGCATAAAAGTTAATTAATTAAAAATGTGTAGCCTAAGCACAATTATTTTACTTTTTAAAATATGATTGGCTTATTTCGTTTAAACCTGCTGAGGAATTGAATTTGTAAGTACTGGAAAATAACCAACTATATACATTTCCACAAAGAACCATCAGTTCCAAATGAATAATTTTACTAGTTAATGGCAGTGATAGCAGCATGCTATAAGTATAAAAAAATTAAAAAAAAAAAAAGATGAACACTTAAGGCAGATGCTGAAGTACTGGCTCCTAACTTACACTTTTAAAAGAAGCAAAATGGAGTTGTAGCCACTGCATGAGTACTAGGACCAGAAGACCCATGAAATGGCCACTGTACCCATGAGGATGCTGAGCACTTTGCAGGCAGCTAGTCTGAATTGTGCTGTACTGTCCATGGGAAATTAACTAATTGTGAAGTCACAACATTTCTTGCAGATTCGCCTTTTATGCAGAGAACACGTAGAGTCTGTGTGTGCAACTGGACACTCAGGATTAGAGCAGGAGCTAGACAGATGCCTCAGCACTTCAGAGTGCTCAGTGTTCGGGCCGAGGCCCTGGTTTTGTTCCCAGCACCCACATCACAGCTTACAACCCTCTGGAACTCCAATCCCAGGGCTTCAGACAGCTTCTGCAGGCACCATTTAAGGTACAGTATAATTTTAAAAGAGAATGTATGTGTAAGAAGTCTGAGATTTTACTTTTGAACCTCTGCAGAAAAAGAGGAATGTTCCCTGGGAAGGGAACAAGGGGAATAAAGCATGAGGACAAGCCAGGGCCTTGCTTAGGGTCTGCTAGAACGAGCATACTGGTATGCAGTGGGTCACTTTCCAGAGAATGACCCTGAGACTCTAGCTCTCACACATATACCAAACTTCCTTGACATCATGGATGTGATTCAATACTTTACACATTCAGAAAGTTAACAGCAAATTAACTTCCTTTTCCCACTAAAACCTAGTCAGTCATGGAAAAAAATTAAGTACCTATTACATACTCATTAACCACAGGAGACTCCAAAACTACTATGGTTACCAATCAAGTCCAAGGCTATTACTGGAGGAAGGTATAAGGTGTGATTTTACATTAATGAATGGGGGCTGGAAGGAGCCTTTCAAAGTGGCTTAGCTCCAGGGAAGAAACAGTAAATAAACAGAATGAATGATACCATTAATCAATGTATCTAGATATATTTTTCTTTTTTAACTCAAAATCCTAACACATAGTATTAACTATAAATTACACAATGAAAAAGCTGTTTGGACTAATTCTTTTGAGTATGTACATTTAGGATTTTTTTTACTTACTTATTTCATGTGTATGGATATTTTGCCTGTATGTGTGTGTGTACCCTTTGCATGACTGGTGTCTACAGAAGCTGTCTGATGCCCCAGAACTGGAATTACAGATGGTTGTGAGCCACCATGTGGCTTCTGGCCTTCTGCTAGAATAGCTAACACTCTTAACTACTGAGCCATCTTTCCAGTCCCAGACTAATTTTCCACCTACACAAATACACAGGGTGAAATCTGAGCTTATAAGACAACTCCACATTACTATTAGTGCTCGAGGTTTTAGAATGGCCCTTCTTAGGCTAGACATGGAGGTGCACACTTGGGAGGAAGTGAGTTCTGGGCTGTCACACCATGATTCTTAAAAAAAAAAAAAAAAAAAAGAATGGTTCCCTCTTCTTCTCTCCAAATCCTCAAAGAAGTTACAGCTGCTGTCCTATATCAACATATCACTATTCAAATCTTTCTAGTGACATTTAACACACAAGGTGAATTTAACTCTAAATTTGCTTGACCCATGAAGTTCCAAAAAATAACCACTCATGCTTAACTACAGTGTTGTGAGTTCATTAGATCTGTTGTGAATCTCCTGTCTAAAAAAAGCTAATGAACAACATACTCACAGGAGAAAAGACTATTTCTCTCCATAATTCCTCAGACTAAAGAAAAAATTATTCGTTTCTACAATTAGCTACCAACCTAAATCTGAGAGTTCAATTTTAAAAAAAAAAAAATCATTTTAACGCTAGAAAACACAAGTAAACTAGCTCACAAAATAAGTATAACTCTGGAACACACTGAAGTCTTCCTTCCACATTGTAACAGCAAATACAGGTAAGAAACCCATGGTGGCATGTGTCTGTTGACAACAGCAATGAAGATATAGAGGAAGGACGATAGAGTTCAAGACCAAGGCTAGGGAACTATGCTTAGCTAGCATGTACAAGACCTGGGTTCAATTCCAAATACCTAAGACCAACCGCATAAGCCAGGTACGGAGGAGCATGACTTTAATCCCAGCACGCAGGAAGTAGAGATTAGAGGATCAAAAGTTCAAGGGTTACCCTCTATTACATGGTGAGTTGAAAACCAGCAAGGAATACAAAAGACCCTACTTTAATTAAAAGGAGGGTAGAGTAAGGGTTCAGTGGTAGAAGTGCATGTCTAAGTGGTTTTGGGCTCTAACACCACCACCCCATCCTGCCAGCCTCCCTAAAAGGCCCAGAGTCAACTGTTGAAGACAGAAAGACAATTCTCTTCCCAGTAGACCATTTTAGCCACATTCAGTGGCATGGCTAAGTGAACAAAACGCCTTGGGTATACGCCACCAGTTTCTTTTTCAGAATTAGGGAATCGTCTGAATCATTTGTTCAAAGAGACTTTGTAAAAGGAAAAAGAACAAATTAACTATTCATCTTAGAACTGTATTCACATCAAGACAATTTCTACATAACAGTTAATAAAATATGCAGTCTGCCAACTTACTGCCTGACTCTAGGTTATATAAAAAGAAGGAAGGGAGAGAGGAAGGGAAGGGGGGAAGAAGAGAAGGAAGGAAGGAAGGAAGGGAGGGAGGGAGGGAGGGAGGGAGGGACAAATGTTACTATCCATTTATAGTAACAGGACTTTTCTCCACTGACATTCAATACATCATCATCTCCACTTACTAAATTCATTTCTACCTGCATAGAGACAATCCTGAAGGCATGCTGTAAGAAAAAGCTATTGCCTGCTTTAGAGGGAAAAAAATTAAAGCACAGCAATCATATTCCTTTCAACGACTTTACTGGGCAACTACTCCTAAGCGCTCCCATTTTTGTCTCTCATTTTAAAAACGCCTTCACAGAATTAGTAATTCAATTCTACCACAAAATACAGTTGTAGGGATGAATAGGCAATGTTTACAACAGTTTTGATTTGCTCCAGTCAAAGCTTATTTACATAATACAAATGAAAGTACCAATTACGCAATGGCCACAGCAGTGCTGACTGTGGCTTCAGGTCATAGTGTGAATTATAGGAAAAAAAATCTAGGAACAGAGGTTAAATTAAGCCAGACTGAAAGAATAATAAACTTTATCTCTTTCCCTCCTTTAAAAGACTAAGGTAGCTTCTCTTCCACTTCCACTGTCTAGGATGCATGAGACCTTGAGATCAAACCCCAATTCCACCAAAAATGAAGTAAAGTCAGTGGGAGAAGAGCCTGGGAGAATATTTGCCAAATAATCACCTTTTAAGTGACAAATAACAGTCTATCAGTTTGCCTTTCAAGTCAAAATGGAATTCCATTCAAGAACAGGTAACAGAAAAGAAGTGAGATCATCTAGAAAGACAAATCATACAACAGCTTTCCCACAACACAACCAAAATATTTTAACAGAGTTTTTTAAGCATAACTCCTTTTTAGTCACATTTCTAAAATATGTGCTTTAAAGCTGAGATTTAACAAATTAATGTCTATTCTTTTACCAGGGGTGTTGTTGGGGCTGAAGAAATAGCTCAGCTATTGTAAGTACAAATTGTTCTTATCAAAGTTCTCAGAATCCACACATCCAGTGGCTCAAAACTGCCCATAAATAATTTCTGGCCCACAGGATCTGATGTCCTCTTCTGAATGCCACAGGTATCCATATTCACACATGCATACAGACACAGACAGACATGCATAATTTAAAACGAACATTTTCTAAAAGTGCATTAGTGTTAACTGACATTATTTTTCCCCGAGTACGTAACTGTTATGAACACCATGACAACTGATGTATTGTAAGCATACTCACCAAAGGGTTGAAAGCAAAGGCTTAAAGAGATTTTGCACACCAATGCTCATATAGCCCACTCATAATGGCCAATAGATAGAAGGAACCCTAGTGTTTATACACAGTGAATGCAATTCTGCCTTAGAAAAGAAGTAAATTCTGACACATACAAACAACATAAATGAACCTTAAATACATCACATAGGGAATTAAGCCAGTTACAAGAGACAAATTCTACAAGCTAGAGTAGCAAAAAAAGCTACAGACAGAAAAAAGAATTGTTGGGGGATAAAAGCAGGTATTTATAGTTCAAAGGGTAGTTTTAGTTCTACAGGACGAAAAACGTATAGTCAGTGGTGACAGTTATACAACATAAACATAACTAATGCTACTTAACTCCATATTTAAAAATGGTGAGGGGTTGGGGATTTAGCTCAGTGGTAGAGTGCTTGCCTAGGAAGCGCAAGGCCCTGGGTTCGGTCCCCAGCTCCCAAAAAAAGAACCAAAAAAAAAAAAAAAAAATGGTGAGATGGGGCTGGAGAGACGGTACTTACTGTTATTCCTTGGTACCAAGGTAAGGTCCCCAGCAACCACATCAGTCAGCTCTGTCACCTTAACTCTGACTCCAGGGGCACTTATATCCTCTTCTAGTCTCCACAGGTACCTACCCATCACTTGCATGCACACAGACACATGCACGTAACTCACTTTAAAGGTCTTTTTTAAAAAAGAAAAAATTAGTTAAAAGAGTAGGTTTTATCTTACATGTGTTTTGCCACAACTAAATTTCTTCCAACTCTGTAAAATAGCAGCTTGTTTTTGTAAAATACCAGTATGCTCCAGCTCACCAGAAACTGATGCTAGAAGCTCCCAATCACTGTGGAGAACGATGCTATTCCACTTCCCTCTGTCTCCTCACCAGGCTTCCTCCGTTTCACTCTAAATACCCAAGAGATCTGATTCTCTTTCACCGTCCCTGCATTCTGGCTCTCATAATCCCTGTCCTAAACTAATACAATGGACTCTGAATGTCACTCGGAGGCAAGTGCTTCATTTTCCACAGCTGTCACTACCCATGATCCTCCCCAAGTGAGCTGCCTTCCCTTTTGTTCAGAAAGAAAACTAAATTCTCTAACGCAACATGTAATATGCTTATACTCACTACAGCTTGACTTGTTGGCCTAATCCTGCATCCTAATCAAACTAAATAACTCAAATGCACCTCACTGCTCGCTTAGAACACACAAAGTTTTCCGATGTTTGTTCTTTGTTCACACTGCATAGCTTCATGACGGTTCCTTCTCTTGACAACTCACGCCTAACAAAATCCTAGTCATGCTGCAGATCTAGTACAATCCCTCATCCATTACCAGTGTGCCTCAGAATTCAGACCCACAAAGCCAGGCCCAGATCAGCATTACACCATAACTTTCTATTGCTACTGGTATATCCAAGACATTCTGTGGCCTGGTATATACTCATTCTGTTCAGACATGTCCCACAAAAAGTTTATATAACTCACACTTAATTTACATAAAATTTAATTAGCTCCATTCTATCCTATTTTTCCTACAAAGTATCTATGTTCTGCTCACAGAAAATAATATGCAATCTAATGACATTTACAAAATTAAGAAACAAAGTTGGAAACAAATCATTAGCTACTTCCTGTCTCCCAAAATAAAAAGACAAATGTGGATACAGAACTGTTTAACAAAAATGGGTACTGAGGTGGTCTGTGCCTGCCACCAGTACAATCCTTTATACCTTCCAATTCACTACACCATTATCTACACTGAATCTCCCCCAAAACTGCAGACAAAATGCTTACTAAGCACATACTGTGTGCCCAGCAACCAGTGCTGTGTATAGAGTACGTGTCGCTTTTCCCTCTTTACACCAAGGAAGTTGGAGCTCAAAATCCAGGATCCAGCCCAAGACGAGAGAGGGGGTGAAAAAGAACAAGGCATACTCAGTCATAAAAATACATGATACCACAGTGATTTCAGTCATAGTCCACTTACAGAGGCAAAGGAAGCCAGGCACAACTTTAATCCAGCATTCTGCCAGAGGCAGACAGAATGTGCTTACAAACACTTTTAAAATGAATAAAAATGTCATTTTTAAAAGTTTAAGATGTGTGAGTATGAATGTTTTGCCTGAACAACTGTATTGTACCATGCACATGCCTAGTGCCTGTGGAGGCCATTGATCTCCTAGAACTGGAGTTAAAGATGGTTGTAAGCCATCACATGAGTGCTGAAGAACCAAAACCAGGTCCTCTGCAAGAGTCACAAACATACGAGGTCCCAGGACCTTCCCAGCCCCATTCTTGGGCTACATATATTTTACATGTTTTGCCTTTCCAATTTTAAAAATACACATAGAAATATATAGTTAAAATCTAAAAAGCAATTTATTTTAGAGGAACTAAAATAAACAATGTGAATTTTTAAAAAGACAAACAAAAATACAAGATCTTTTCATTTATTAGTGATTACCAACAATATAGCAATTCTGTAACACTTAAAACATTAAAATTTTCCTATTTAGAGATGGGCATGGTGGCACTGGGGGGGGGTCTAAGGCAAAAGGATCATTAAGTTTAAGATCAGCCTGGAATAAACAGCAGACTCTCAAAAAGCAAACACCAGAAATGCAAACTTGCTTTCTAAAAGTTGTGAAAATATGAGAAGCAGGCATTCATGACTACCAGCGAGCGTGTGTGCTGGGATTAAAGCTTGTGCCGCTGTCTACAGACAGCTTGGCACTGTCTATTGACAGCTGCTGACATGCGAACCCCTTTGTCCTAGCAATTCTGTGAGAAGACATAAACAGGAATGCGCAGATCTACGTTTGTAAGGCTTCACCACCGCAGTGTGAAGTAGCAGAAAGGAAGACAGGAGCAACAGAGGGCAGAGAAACACAATATAAATATTCAAATAAGGTAATTTATGACCTAAGGAAAAAATCTAAGTCCATGTAATGAAATATCATGTAGCCATTAATTATGCCATGTAGCTAATAGTATATAAACCCATGTTCCCGAAATGTTTTATAATCTGTTTGCTCCAAGTATCTATGGCACATATGGTTTGCATACAGGTACATATGTATACATGCAAGCACCCTATACCGATTTTCAAGTTTGAAAATAAAAACAACAAATGATGCTAAATAACGTCATTTATAGATAATGTCGATTATTTCTAAGTGCTACTTTCTGTGTTCTATCCAAATCTTGAATTTCTAGATGGGCTGCACGTTACTGGAGTGATGGAAACCTACCATCTTTCGTGAGGTCCTATCTTAAGAGACTATAAGGTAGAAAACTACTTATAACAATAAGTCTACTGGCAAAACCAAAGTTACACAAGGCTCTGCCAAAACCATAGCTCACAACAGATAGCCTTTGCACATAACTATTTCAATTCCTCTTAGACTAAGGGATATACATGAGTTTGGGCTCTAGAGTCAGACCCTCATTAGTTTACATCCAAATGCTGAGCAAGCTATCTAGCCTCTCTCTGAGCCTCAGACTCCTTATCCATAAAAATATGGTTAGCAGAGACTGCCTCTTACAGCGCACAGCACGTGCATTAAGCTTAGGACATCACTATGTTAATTGTCCACATAGCAATGAAGAATCAAAATCACGCAGCTGCTACCTTAGTGAACTTGCCCCTGGCCATTTCAACAGGCATCAAGCTGAGGGGAAGAATACAACATTTTTCTTCCAGTCCTGAGACATCTCACAGAGGAATCATTACTCTTATTTGGATTCATAAAGGAAATGTCTCCATTTAAGAGTGTGTGTCCTAGGGAGCTATCAAGTAAAGTGTTAAGCTTTTTACTGCCACAGTTTTGGGCAAAGCCACCAAACCATACTTTATCACAGTTGGGGCAGGAAACCGCGGTATTTAATAGTATTCACAGGCTAGGATGCTATGCATACAACAGGAGCCACGAATTAGCTGGGGGCTTTAGGTAAAAGCTCTTAAGATGATGCTGTGAATTTAAAAGCATGGAAAAAAAATCAACATTTTTACATTCACTACTTTAATGAATTATGAGCAACAAACAAGGTATTTGTTTACCTTTCTAAAAGATAAATAAAAATAAAGATACTTTCCTCACAAAAAAAATAAACAAAGTGGGAATGCACTGTATAAAGAAAAATAATCCCCCAAAAGAAAAAGCTAAGTAAATCTTAGGTGGAGAAGTGACTAAAAACAAAAGATGACATAAAACTGAAAGTAATTTTACATAAATCAAAACATTCTTGTGCTGGTATTTAAGAGAAACAGTTAACTGGAAGAGAATAAGGAGAACCTAAAAACTGCTCAGATCAGTAGGGTGTACAGCTTTAATTTTTCACATCTGACTTGACAGACACCTCTGATTTCATACAAGGGTTCAGGTTTATGGTCTGTAACTGCTCTGTTGAAAGGAATACAGGCTACTCGTCTCTCCTCTGCTCTGACAAAGTAGTTGTCTGATTAGTGTCCTGGAAATAGATCATGTTATGTTTTTAAAGATATTTCAGGGTATATAGTATTATGTATTAATATGAGATACTACTTAAAACTCAATACTGAAAATCAAATTGCTAGGTTCAATCTCTAGCACCCACATGGTGACTCACGCTGTCTGCAATTTCAGTCCCAAGGGATCTGATGGTCCCTTCTTATCTCTGAGGGCCCTGCATGCAAGTGGTACACAGACATATACACAAGCAAAATACACAAAATAATGAAATATTAAAAGAAAGTTTTAAATCAAATGTGGTGGTATACAGTTTTGATCCCAGCACGCAGGAGACATAAGCAGGAAGATCTCTATAAGTCCGAAGCTAGCCTGGTCTACGTAGTGAGTTCCAGACCAGGAAGTGCTATTTAGTAAGACCCCGTCTCAAAATAAATGAGCAAATAAGTAAAATTTAAAAACAGCCAAATATAGAAATACATGCTTTAATCACAGCACCTAGGAGATAGGGGTGCTTAAATCTCTGAGTTTAAGGCCAACATGGGCTACACAGTCAGTTCCAGGTCAGTTAAGTCTCTTCTGTGAGTCACTGACTCAAAAACAAAACCTACATGGTGGCTTCCAATCATCCGTAACGCCAGTCCCAGTGAGTCTGACGCCTTCTTCTGACTTCTGTGGCCACTTAGGCATTTATACATACATGAAGTGCATATATACATGCAGGCAAAACATTCATGCACACAACATAAAATATTTTAAAGTGTTCAAATAAAATAAAAAATAATAAAATTTTGGGCTGGTAAGGAGGTTCAGAAGGTAAAAGTGACTACCACCAAACCTGACAACCTGGGTTTGCTACAGCATACCTAGGAAAGAAAGAAATGACTCCCTCAAGTTGTCTCAGCCTAGACAGACAGACAGACAGACAGACAGACAGACAGACAGAAGATTAAATAAAAAATAAAAATAATTATTAAGAATTAGGGCTAGCCAAATGGTTCAGCGTGTTGAGGTATTTACCATTAAACCTTAGTCCCTGGGGCCCATAGGGTAGAGAAAACAGACTATGACAAATTTTCCACTGACCTACACACACACACTGGGGCACACATGTATGCATGTGCACTCACACATCACACACAAAAAAATAAAATACAAACTTAAAAAGTAGTAACTGACAGACGTGTTTGAGGTAGGATCTCAAACTGCATCGCCTATCCAGATCAACTGGCATGTAGGTGGTGGGCAGGAGGCCCTCCCATCTGCCTGTAGAGTCAATCACTAAGATTACTGATACCTACAACTATATATTGGTCGATAAAACGTGCTCCAGGAATCTGACCTCAACAGAAATCTGCACAGCACGCACTTTTACCACTTGAGGTATCTTCCTAGCCCCTGGGGCCACGCTTACCTAGTAGTATGAAGAACAGATCCATATTCAAGATAAAATTTTTAATTAAATATACACGACAAGCTCTCAGAATTTTTCTTCTTTCTGCCATCAGGTACTAAAGTTTCCCTGGCAAGATTATCTAGACAAGGATTCAGGTTCCTCTGAAAGCTGGGGCTATAAACAATGGTGAACAGGAAGCTCTGCCTCAGAAAACCAATGAGATACACGATTTACTGCACTATGTGAGGAAAGAGAAATGTCTTAAACTACAGTAGTAGTAACAGTTAAAGTTATCTACTGTAAACAAGGTAGAAGCCACCAAAACTTAAACTAATCCTCAACAGAATGAGGTATTACTTTCTACATTTCCTGTCCAAGAACCTAAGTTCTATATTCTCCTCTGGCCACCTCTTTAGGACTAAAACAAAAGTGTGATGGCGCGCTTGCAAAAAGAAAATTGTGTGCCCAGAAGTAGATTTCAGAGGCAATTTCTCTGTGAGACATTTTTTTCCTAATTACTAGATAAGCCCTGGATACACCATGGCAGCCTCAGTAGTAAAATGGACGGATGGAACTATCTTTTTGGATTTATTTCTACACCAAAAGAAAGCTTTATCTTTTGTTTGTCCTAAGTCTTTCATATTCGTCTATTCCAGATGATGATGACTATAAGCAGGTCTGACATCTAACAGTACTCCATGTGAACACACAGCATCAAGCCCTCAAACAGAACCTCTTAGCCAGGGGCAAACATATAGTCAAGTGCTATAAACAAAATTAGAAGGAAGCAAGTGAACACCTGAAACAAGGACCTAGTACAGAACTTAGCAAAATGTTCTTTACTCCTAAGCATAGCTAGTATCCTTATGAACACAGAACTTCGAGGAAACTGAGTCCTTCAAAAGACAGGTAAATGGCATAGATTCTCCAGAGAATCATAGGGAAGTGTTATCCTGTGTCTCACTTGCCAACTAAGGAAATGCAATCTGATATAGTCAGAAACAATAAGTTTTTTCCCCTATTAAAACCTGAGTCATTGACAAATACAATTTCACAACTGGGTGTGGTGGCTCACACCTAAAAACCAATTCAGTACTCTTAAAGCTGAAGAGGACTACAAGGAGTTCCAGGGTAGATTAGACTATACAAATGAGTTCCAGGCAAGCTACAAAGTGAAAGCTTTTCTCAAAATCATTAAATTAAATCAAATAAGCAATTTCACAGAGCAAAGTAACAGAAAAGTAACAAAGTAACAAAGAGCAGAAACTTTTGCTCTGGCCAGGCGAAGTCACACAGCTAATGTGAAATTAATGAGAAGGAGCCAATAATTAACGTTCACACGTTCACAAGCTAATGAGAACAGTGTCTCCTGCCACTGTACAACCTGGCCCATTTTACTGGGGTGGGAGAAGAGAGAGAATCAAAGTAGTAGCAGGGAACCAGTAGTGAGGAAACTGGCAAAGATGATCCCTCCCCATATTAGCATGTATTCTAATTTTCGAGAGTCTGCTCCAATCACAACCTACTCTTCAAAATGCTCACAGGAATGAATTAGGACAATCTCACATACAGGCCCACATAAAGGAAAAGTTGAGTTGAAAGTGAATTATCTGTGTCTTCTCCCAAGCATTCTGCCCAATGTTCTTTTTCCCAGTCCATATAATTCCAGTCTTGCATCAACCCGAAGTTATACACCCCCAGAGTCATGTTGGACCAAAGGCTAGAGGAGCAAGGGAAGCTATCTCTACCTGTATTTTTCTCCTTTAACCCCCCAATACTTCAGTACTGCTAAAATGAACCTTAAAAACTGGTTTTCCAACTTCTAGTACATAAGTTAAGCATGAACTAATTAAATGTTTGTAAAACACTTTGAAGATGTGAACAAGCGTGTGAACGTTAATTATTGGCTCCCATCCACAACGGTCATCGCATATAAGAAAAAAACCACTGGCAAGCTCTTGCCACTTTCCAGGCACAAACATGAAAGCCTAGCATGTTTTTAAGAATTCCAGGAAAACTTTTAAGAGCAGACCACAAAGATTTCTTATAACAAGAACAAGTTGGAATTTTAAGCTGACTACTTTGGATATAATTACATCAGGGTATAAAAAAGAAAAAGAAAAAAGTATGGCTTACAGCATATAAAACTAGAGTATATCAAAAATCCTAGATAAGTCATAGTTTATTTACTCAGGAGAAGAAAAACAAATCTTTGAATGGGGGGGGTGTCTATATTATATACTATAATCAACAGGATCACAAATTAAATAAATGAACACCTAAGAGACATACAAGTTCTTTCTTCCCTTTACTGACCTGTTTAAAAAAACACTGGGAAATGTCCTTTCAAGATCGCTCCAGATTGACCTATTCCTTAAGCATATATGCAGAACCATTTTGGATAGAAGGCCCAAACAAAAGTTTTGGCCATTCCAATCCACTGACCTATCCTTCCTTTAATCCTCAAAAAGAGAAAGTACCTTAGCCAGGCCCAAAGCTTCATGTGACCAAATAAACATTTACACTATTTCTCAACTCTTGTGGCTACAATGTTTTCCTAAATCCCTCAAAGAAGAGAGTTTCTCTGTATTCAGAGTCTAGATGTTCTGTTGAGGGAACCTAAGGAGGATTTTTTAAATCTTCTTCAGTTTGTCAGAAGTAACAAATCACTTCCATGCAGGCACTGCATGGCAAAAGTCCACTTCAGAAAACCACCTACTTTAGACAGGTTTAAATATACATAACACCCAAGTCATTCTGAGGTTTTCTAAGTGATCCCTAAGTAATAGAAAAGTCAGGTTTACAAAGTCTCTCAAATGCCCACCCACCACCTTCAGCGTAGCCATCAGCTGGAACAAGGAATACTTCTGAAAACCAAAGTTAAGGTTGATATATTTCAGATTCTAAAACAACCCAAGAGCTCATCTCAAGTTTGTCTTAATTATACAATATAAAACAGTACATAAGTTCCACAGTCTTCACGATTCAAAATCCTCTCAATTGTGGAATCCTGTAAAATAAAAACTAATGTATATACTTTCTTATTCCACGATGGAAGAGCCAGGGCACATTTATGACCACGCGTAAACCAAAGTCCAGTGGTTCAGTGTCTAACACCCAGGACCCTCATCTGGGCTCCAGAGGCTCAGGCAGCTCTATTTCTTGGGTTCTGCCTTAGAAACACAGTTTGTCTCAGAAGCTCAGACCAGCTCCACTCCAGGTCTGTCACTGTCTTCACTCTAGCTGAGGCTACATCTTCACCAACAACCTCTCCAGGCCTCTTCCCGGACTCTGATTCTGCTGCGTGGTGCATGGCCTTCTAAATACTGCAGCTTACATGCTGCTAAAACCAGTCCTACTTGGGAAACTCTTAAATATTACCAAGTTTGAGAGCAGGCTTGGCCACTCTGAACCAAAGGTTCCTAATACTTCAGAGATGATTTCACTTCTAGTTTATGTCCAGTTGACAAACTAAAACACACACACACACACACACACACACACACAATGGCTTGAGACAAGTCTCATATAGTCCAGGCCACCCTTGAGATGACCTCAAATTCCCGGTCTTCTTGCCTTCACACCATCTCACTCCAAGTACAGGGATTATGGGCACTCACCACCATATTCCAAGTTATCTCTTACTAGGGATCGAACCTAGGCTTTTGTATATTCTAGACACACAACAATTGACCTATATTCCTAACCATAAATGATCTTAAAAGGAATCATCATCAACAACAAAAGAAACAAGCGAACAAACAAACCTCATGGACACAGAAAACAGATTAATGGATTCTGAAAAACAAGGAGTGAAAAACCAAATTAACTACAAAAGGATTCAGATGAAATCTGGAAGGACAAAGGTACTATTCTAATTCAAGCAATGGTTAGATGAATATATACATCTGTGAAAATGTAGAAGACATTATACACTAAAGTCAGTGAATTTGAATAAATGTAAAGGGTATTTCTTAAAAGAATGAAACCCATGGTAGACTAAAGACATAGTAACAATGTATTGTGTGAAGCCTGATTTTCCCTAGCTCGAATCTGGGTGTGGTGTGCACATCTATACAAGGACCCTTGTGCTGGCACAAATGAGTATGGATGGCAGGTGGATGTGGGCACTCTTCCTCTCACCGCTCTCCACCTTATTCCTTGAGGCGGAGTCACTCGGTGAGCCTAGAACTCACAGACTGGCTAGACTAGCTGGCTAGGAAGCCTTGGGGATCCTCCACCTCAGCCTTCAGATTACAAACGCATAGTGTTATACCTGACACTCAAGCTTGCCACATTAAGCACTTTACCAAGGAGACACTACCCAGCCCCTCAGTAACTTTTTTCAAATGAATGAAGGTTGAAATAAAATATATGTTGAAAGAGACAGTACTGTTTAAATTAGA